>NC_134503.1:31596290-31723790 GCF_040206685.1 Ascaphus truei | reverse complement strand
GTCGCTAGTTCTGCTCACAATTTTCCTGTCTGCAGGAAAAACGGAGCGCGCAGTGCAGCGGCCACCCCTTGAGCGGGCCTGGCCTCATTGAGGGGCAGCTCTTGTCCATAGCGGGCGCTGCAGCAGCCAGTGGGGACCAAGCCTAGGAGGGTTTCCCCGTTATGCTTCATCTTCCCTACTCCTGTCCACAAAGCCAGCATGGAAAGGGTTAACATTATCAAGAACTTCAAAGACCTGGAGATCACAATCTTCTCTCCCCCCCTCCCCCGGATCTTTGTGCTGTGGGGGTCTCTTATTGGTCTTGGGTAAAATATTTCAGATGTATATTGAAGCATTTCCATCTTCACACATTACCTGCTCTCACAGCTCTACCTCCGCACACTCCCACTTACTGCTCCCCCAACCCCAACTCCCTCACACATTACCTGCTCACAGCTCTACCTCCGCACACTCCCACTTACTGCTTCCCCAACACCAACTCCCTCACACATTACCTGCTTACAGCTCTACCTCCGCACACTCCCACTTACTGCTTCCCCAGCACCAACTCCCTCACACATTACCTGCTCTCACAGCTCTACCTCCGCACACTCTCACTGCTTCCCCAACTCCCTCACACATTACCTGCTCTCACAGCTCTACCTCCCCCCACTCCCACTTACTGCTTCCCCAACTCCCTCACACATTACCTGCTCTCACAGCTCTACCTCCGCACACTCCCACTTACTGCTTCCCCAACACCAACTCCCTCACACATTACCTGCTCTCACAGCTCTACCTCCGCACACTCACACTTACTGCTCCCCCAACACCAACTCCCTCACACATTACCTGCTCACAGCTCTACCTCCGCACACTCCCACTTACTGCTTCCCCAACTCCCTCACACATTACCTGCTCTCACAGCTCTACCTCCGCACACTCCCACTTACTGCTTCCCCAACTCCCTCACACATTACCTGCTCTCACAGCTCTACCTCCACATATTCCCACTTACTGCTTCCCCAACTCCCTCACACATTACCTGCTCTCACAGCTCTACCTCCGCACACTCCCACTTACTGCTTCCCCAACTCCCTCACACATTACCTGCTCTCACAGCTCTACCTCCGCACAATGCCACTTACTGCTTCCCCAACACCAACTCCCTCACACATTACCTGCTCTCACAGCTCTACCTCCGCACAATCCCACTTACTGCTTCCCCAACACCAACTCCCTCACACATTACCTGCTCTCACAGCTCTACCTCTGCTCACTCCCACTTACTGCTTCCCCAACTCCCTCACACATTACCGGCTCTCACAGTTCTACCTCCGCACACTCCCACTTACTGCTTCCCCAACACCAACTCCCTCACACATTACCTGCTCTCACAGCTCTACCTCCGCACACTCCCACTTACTGCTTCCCCAACACCAACTCCCTCACACATTACCTGCTCTCACAGCTCTACCTCCGCACACTCCCACTTACTGCTTCCCCAACACCAACTCCCTCACACATTACCTGCTCTCAAATCTCTACCTCCGCACACTCCCACTTACTGCTTCCCCAACTCCCTGACACATTAAATGCTCTCACATCTCTACCTCCGCACACTCCCACTTACTGCTTCCCCAACACCAACTCCCCCACACATTACCTGCTCTCACAGCTCTACCTCCGCACACTCCCACTTACTGCTTCCCCAACTCCCTCACACATTACCTGCTCTCACAGCCCTACCTCCGCACAATCCCACTTACTGCTTCCCAACTACCTCACACATTACCTGCTCTCACAGCTCTACCTCCTCACACTCCCACTTACTGCTTCCCCAACTCCCTGACACATTAAATGCTCTCACAGCTCTACCTCCGCACAATCCCAGTTACTGCTTCCCCAACACCAACTCCCTCACACATTACCTGCTCTCACAGCTCTACCTCCGCACACTCCCACTTACTGCTTCCCCAACGCTAACTCCCTCACACATTATCTGCTCTCACAGCCCTACCTCCGCATACTCCCACTTACTGCTTCCCCAACACCAACTCCCTCACACATTATCTGCTCTCACAGCTATACCTCCGCACACTCCCACTTACTGCTTCCCCAACTCCCTCACACATTACCTGCTCTCACAGCTCTACCTCCGCACACTCCCACTTACTGCTTCCCCAACACCAACTCCCTCACACATTACCTGCTCTCACAGCCCTACCTCCGCACAATCCCACTTACTGCTTCCCAACTCCCTCACACATTACCTGCTCTCACAGCTCTACCTCCGCACACTCACACTTACTGCTTCCCCAACTCCCTCACACATTACCTGCTCTCACAGCTCTACCTCCGCACACTCCCACTTACTGCTTCCCCAACTCCCTCACACATTACCTGCTCTCACAGCTCTACCTCCACATATTCCCACTTACTGCTTCCCCAACTCCCTCACACATTACCTGCTCTCACAGCTCTACCTCCGCACACTCCCACTTACTGCTTCCCCAACTCCCTCACACATTACCTGCTCTCACAGCTCTACCTCCGCACAATGCCACTTACTGCTTCCCCAACACCAACTCCCTCACACATTACCTGCTCTCACAGCTCTACCTCCGCACAATCCCACTTACTGCTTCCCCAACACCAACTCCCTCACACATTACCTGCTCTCACAGCTCTACCTCTGCTCACTCCCACTTACTGCTTCCCCAACTCCCTCACACATTACCGGCTCTCACAGTTCTACCTCCGCACACTCCCACTTACTGCTTCCCCAACACCAACTCCCTCACACATTACCTGCTCTCACAGCTCTACCTCCGCACACTCCCACTTACTGCTTCCCCAACACCAACTCCCTCACACATTACCTGCTCTCACAGCTCTACCTCCGCACACTCCCACTTACTGCTTCCCCAACACCAACTCCCTCACACATTACCTGCTCTCACATCTCTACCTCCGCACACTCCCACTTACTGCTTCCCCAACTCCCTGACACATTAAATGCTCTCACATCTCTACCTCCGCACACTCCCACTTACTGCTTCCCCAACACCAACTCCCCCACACATTACCTGCTCTCACAGCTCTACCTCCGCACACTCCCACTTACTGCTTCCCCAACTCCCTCACACATTACCTGCTCTCACAGCCCTACCTCCGCACAATCCCACTTACTGCTTCCCAACTACCTCACACATTACCTGCTCTCACAGCTCTACCTCCTCACACTCCCACTTACTGCTTCCCCAACTCCCTGACACATTAAATGCTCTCACAGCTCTACCTCCGCACAATCCCAGTTACTGCTTCCCCAACACCAACTCCCTCACACATTACCTGCTCTCACAGCTCTACCTCCGCACACTCCCACTTACTGCTTCCCCAACGCTAACTCCCTCACACATTATCTGCTCTCACAGCCCTACCTCCGCATACTCCCACTTACTGCTTCCCCAACACCAACTCCCTCACACATTACCTGCTCACAGCTCTACCTCCGCACACTCCCACTTACTGCTTCCCCAACTCCCTCACACATTACCTGCTCTCACAGCTCTACCTCCGCACACTCCCACTTACTGCTTCCCCAACTCCCTCACACATTACCTGCTCTCACAGCTCTACCTCCACATATTCCCACTTACTGCTTCCCCAACTCCCTCACACATTACCTGCTCTCACAGCTCTACCTCCGCACACTCCCACTTACTGCTTCCCCAACTCCCTCACACATTACCTGCTCTCACAGCTCTACCTCCGCACAATGCCACTTACTGCTTCCCCAACACCAACTCCCTCACACATTACCTGCTCTCACAGCTCTACCTCCGCACAATCCCACTTACTGCTTCCCCAACACCAACTCCCTCACACATTACCTGCTCTCACAGCTCTACCTCTGCTCACTCCCACTTACTGCTTCCCCAACTCCCTCACACATTACCGGCTCTCACAGTTCTACCTCCGCACACTCCCACTTACTGCTTCCCCAACACCAACTCCCTCACACATTACCTGCTCTCACAGCTCTACCTCCGCACACTCCCACTTACTGCTTCCCCAACACCAACTCCCTCACACATTACCTGCTCTCACAGCTCTACCTCCGCACACTCCCACTTACTGCTTCCCCAACACCAACTCCCTCACACATTACCTGCTCTCACATCTCTACCTCCGCACACTCCCACTTACTGCTTCCCCAACTCCCTGACACATTAAATGCTCTCACATCTCTACCTCCGCACACTCCCACTTACTGCTTCCCCAACACCAACTCCCCCACACATTACCTGCTCTCACAGCTCTACCTCCGCACACTCCCACTTACTGCTTCCCCAACTCCCTCACACATTACCTGCTCTCACAGCCCTACCTCCGCACAATCCCACTTACTGCTTCCCAACTACCTCACACATTACCTGCTCTCACAGCTCTACCTCCTCACACTCCCACTTACTGCTTCCCCAACTCCCTGACACATTAAATGCTCTCACAGCTCTACCTCCGCACAATCCCAGTTACTGCTTCCCCAACACCAACTCCCTCACACATTACCTGCTCTCACAGCTCTACCTCCGCACACTCCCACTTACTGCTTCCCCAACGCTAACTCCCTCACACATTATCTGCTCTCACAGCCCTACCTCCGCATACTCCCACTTACTGCTTCCCCAACACCAACTCCCTCACACATTATCTGCTCTCACAGCTATACCTCCGCACACTCCCACTTACTGCTTCCCCAACTCCCTCACACATTACCTGCTCTCACAGCTCTACCTCCGCACACTCCCACTTACTGCTTCCCCAACACCAACTCCCTCACACATTACCTGCTCTCACAGCCCTACCTCCGCACAATCCCACTTACTGCTTCCCAACTCCCTCACACATTACCTGCTCTCACAGCTATACCTCCGCACAATCCCACTTACTGCTTCCCAACTCCCTCACACATTACCTGCTCTCACAGCTCTACCTCCTCACACTCCCACTTACTGCTTCACCAACTCCCTCACACATTACCTGCTCTCACAGCTCTACCTCTGCACACTCCAACTTACTGCTTCCCCAACACCAACTCCCTCACACATTACCCGCTCTCACAGCTCTACCTCCGCACTCCCACTGAGGGGGAGACTAGAGAGAGAGAGACATGAGGGGGAAAGGGGAAGGAAAAGAGAAAAGATGCTGGGAAAAGAAACCTCAGGGTGTTAGAGAGAGGATGACATGAAGGGGAAAATATATGGGGGGGGGGGGGTGTTAAATATAGAGAATGGCCGGTGTGAGAAAAAAGAGAAGAGGGAGGGAAAAAGACATGAGGGGGAAATAAGATAAATACCGGTACATCAAGGGATTACAGAGAAAGAATGAGGTGAGCAGTGTAAGAAGAGAAATACATAGTGGGGGGGGGGGGGGGAGACAGTAATGCTGGTGGTTGGAGAGAGACATGCTCGGGGGGAGGGATAGAGAGACATGCTGGAGGGGGGAGAGGAGAGAGAGAGAAACATGATGTGGGGGGAGGAGAGAGACATGCTGGGGGTGGAGAGGAGAGAGACGTGCTTGGGGGAGAGGAGAGAGACATGCTGGGGGAGGGAACAGAGACACGCTGGGGGAGGGGAGAGACACGCTGGGGGAAGGGGAGAGAGACACGTGGGTGGAGAGGAGGGAGACATGCTGGGGGTGCGAAAGGAGAGAAAGAGATGTGGGGGAGAGATGAGGAGGAGGTGCAGAAATGATGAGGAGGAGAAAAGGGAGAGATGAGGAGGAGGAAGGGAAGTGATAGGGGGGAGAGATGATGATGAGGAGGGGGACGATGAGGAGAGGGAAAGATGAGGAGGATGAAGGGGGAGAGATGAGGATGGATAATGAGAGAGAGGATGGGAGGAGGGAGAAATAATAATAATTGCAGTCAGAATTAATATTAACTGGGCCCTGAAATGTTTTTGGCCCGAGGGCCCGCACATGTCTAGCTACGCCACGGTATTGAGACTTATTAACTGGTGATAATTAAATAATTTCAATAAACTGCTGTAGTTATCCAGGGAAATAGAAATTGATAGCAAATTATCGCCACCCCCACCCCCCTTCTCTGCCCATTTCCTTAAATAGATGGTTTGTTAATCAGTTGTAATTTTTCACAAAACAGCTTTTTATTGCTTCATTTTATGTTCCTTTAAAAGAAATATTTTGAAGCCATAAAATTAACTGATCGTAAGTACAATAAAACACAATAAAGATTGTAAAATGAAAACTGATACGTATCAGGATGACAGTTTATTGCAGCGATTTTCTCTTGTGTCAGTTTGCGCCGGAGTCAGACGTACGAGACGTTTTATCGGAGTCTCTGCCCCTAACGCTGATCTCTCAGGCACAGAGCTTATCGCCGCCTCAGACCTGACGCAGAGAGAGAGGGAAACAGACTGTGATACATCCTATTATAATACTGTGCAGTGCAGCTAATCCCCCAACTAATCCTATAACTCCTCCCCTAACCGCTCCCTATAACTGCTCCCCTAACTGCTCCTATAACACCTTCCCTAACCACTCCTATAACTCCTCCCCTAACTGCTCCTATAACTGCTCCCAATAACTCCTCCCCTAACTGCTCCTATAACCACTCCCTATAACTCCTCCCCTAACTGATCCTATAACCGCTCCCTATAACTCCTCCCCTAACTGCTCCTATATCTGCAAGCCCTTCCCATCTGTGACCACATCACCTACACAGAAGTCACCTGCCAACCAGAACCAAACTTATCTGGAGTGCTGTCCTCATAGTCTAGTGTTGTTCTGGTCAACAAAATCCCATGAACACCCTAGCCCCTCAACCCAATAACCCATTCAACCCATACCCATAACCATATGGACTGGGAGAGTTGCACATGAAGGAGTTGTCTTACTTTGGTCTTAATCTCTCTGCCATCCCACCCTTGTCTCTTCCTTTCCATCCAACACTCTTCTCCAACTTTCCGCCATTCTCCAATTCCCCTCCTCGCTTTCCCTTTCTCTTTTTTTAACGATCTTACCTCTCCCTCCCTCTTCCGATCCATTACCCCTCCCTCCTCTCCCTACCCTTTTACCCCCTTCCTCTCTCACCCAATTCACTCTCTCCCTTCCATACTACACACTTACCTCCCTCCTAAATCCCTCTCCCCTCTCTCCAAACCCACTCTTCCTCCGCAATCCCTCCCCCTTTCCTTACTCCCTTACACCATCTTTCTCTCCACTTCACCACCACCATTCCCTCGCTCGCCCATCTCTCCCCTCCCCACCATATTTTCCCTTCCCTCCACCTCCTTTTCCTGTCTAGAGATGGCTGAATCCGCCCATTTTTGTGTCCCCGATTCTCGCTGATGTTACCCCCAAAATCCGTTTCGCAGTGTAAAATCCGCAAAGGGATTTGGGCCGGTTCAATCCGCGCAAATTCCATAAAATCCGCCATTGGATACAACCCGTTCTTCAAGATTCTTATTCCGGAATCCGCGGATTAGATCCCACAAATCCGCCCACTGGCTGCGGAATCCGCCGAGTGTATTGGTAATAATAATAATTTAAAAATCCGCCAAACGCGAATCGCCCTTTCTGAGATTGATCCGCTGAAATCCGCAGCTCGAAGAACTGGCCGATCCACTGCGGATCCAATGTCGTAAAAAAAATTCACCCATATCTATTCCAGTCCCTCTCTTACCCTTCTCTCCCCCATCCCAACCGCTTCCTCCTACCCATCCCATACCAAACCCTCCTTTCCATCCTTCTATATCTGTCCCGCTCTCCCTCCTTCCTTTTTCATCTCCCTCTCTCAGCTTCTAAACCTTTGACACCGACCCCCTCCACTCACCTTTTCTCTCTTCTTAACCCTTTCCTCCCCCTCATCTACATCCTCTCCCTCTTCTCTCTACCCCTCTCTATCTCTCCCTTTTCTACTGACCCCCCCCTCTCCCTTCCTCTGTGGTGGTCCAAACCTTTTGTCCCTCTGCCTCCCGCTGTCCACCCTATTCTACCTCTCCCTCAACTGTCCTCCCTTTCTCCACCCTCCTCCCACTCTCCTTCCCCTCTCCTCCTCCCCACGCTCTCTCTCGCTCCCCTTCTTCTCTCCCACCCTCTTCCTATGCTCCTCAAGGACAGGCTGAAGGTCACCTCCGTTCAATTTTAAAAAGAAACGAGCTGCTCCTTCAAAGAGTACATTTTAATTTCGCTTTTATCCAAAGCTGCTGAGCAGAAATCATTTACTCGGGATTTGAATAGAAACCGATAAGCAAATAGAGAGTGGGGAGGGGAGAGAGGGAAGGAGGAAAGAGAAGGGGGAGAGGGAAGAGATGCTGGCTATTAGCTAATACAATCTCTGAGAGCCGCATGTGTGTGTATATACACAGGTACAGTATCTGTGTATGTATGTATACGTGTGTGCTTCTACATCTCTGTGTGTGCATGTAAATACAGGTGTGTATATATATTTGTGTGCTTCTAAGTAATTGTGTAGGCATATAAACAGGTATGTATGTATATATGTGTGTGTATATATATATATAATATACACACTCACAAGTACAGTATGTGTGTGTCTGTATGCTTTTACATCTTTGTGTGTACATGTATATGTAGGTGTGCGTATATATGTATGTGTGCGTCTACGTATTTTTGTGTGCATTTATATAGAGGTATCTGTGTGTGTGTATGTATGTATATACAGGTATATATGCGTGAATGTCTATGTATATCAGGTGTGTGTGTACTGTATATATGTGTGTGCATGTATGTACAGATATAATGTTGTATATACACTGGCGACATGTTTTATTGCACTGCGGCCAGTTCCGCAAGCCGGGAGATTTCCCGGCTTGCTAGTGGCATCCCCTCGGCGTGCCGCGCGTCACCGATGCGCGGTCACGCGTCATCGGATGCCTGCGCCCCCTGCACGCGCGTCCAGGGCTCCCCGAGGGAGCCCTGGTGTCCCGCGATGTGGGGGACGGCGGCAGGGGGTTCCAGGGGACCCGGCGGACCCGGCAGCGGGAGGAAGAAAGCCCCGATCGGAGGGCGCTCCTCCGCTGCTTCGGCGCGCGCCCGGCACCCTCCGGCGCGCGCCAGGTTACTGCTGCGGCCGAGAACGGGCAAATGCTCGAATAAACTCGGCCGCAGCAGTATGATTCAATGTAACAAATGTTACAAATGTTGCTACATTGGTGAAACCAGACAAAAACTTCAAGGCAGAATGAATATGCACAGACACTCTATACTACACCACGAAGAAGGAAGATACTGCTCACCTGTGGGACATCATCTCTCACAGCCAGATCATTGCATAAGTGATTTGAAAATCAAAATCCCCAATGGAAAGTTTAAACCAAGAACGGAAAACATTTGAAATCAGAATGATAAGACTGACACCAAAACAAGAGGATTTAATGCGGATATGGGGCTTCTCACACACTATCACAATTGTTTGTAATTATCCTGCCTGCCTCTCTGCCAATGTTCTTATCCACAACTACCCTCAGCATCCCCTTCCCCCTCCATCCTGTTCCTTGTCACCGTTTTATTACCCTTCCAATTTCTTCAAACATCCCTTTCTCACCCTACCTTATCTACATCTCTGGGGGTTTTTCCTCTGCTTTCCTAACCTCTGTTGTAGCCATAGATTCCTGTGTTAATCATTATTGCAGACCTGAGGAAGAGAGGAGAACTCTCAAAAGCTTGTCTTATGACATAAATTGGTAATCCAAATAAAGAAGTTATCCTGATATATATATACTAGCTGATATACCCGGCGTTGCCCGGGATAAAATTTTCCCGCTCACCCCCCTCCCCTTCACAGCTCCGATTTCCCCCCTTCACATCTCCAATTCTCCCCCTCCCCCCCCCCCCCCGCCTTCATAGCTCGGAGGCGGCGGGTCACTGGTGGGGGGGGGGGGGTTGGTTGCCGGGAGGGTTGGGATTCCCCCCCTCCCCCTTCACAGCTAGGCGGCGTCTCCCTGGGTGGGCGGGTTGGAATCCCCCCCCCTTCAGAGGTTAGCGGCGGTGGCTCACCTTTGGTTAGTGATTTCCCCCCCACCCCCTTCAGAGCTCGGCAGCAGTGGGTCACTTTTGATTCTCCCCCCCCCCCAGTCGCAGGCTGGAGGGTTGTGCGGCTCACTGCAGGTGGGTTAGTGACAGGGTGCGGCGGCACCCTGCGGGTATCTCTGCGGCGGCTGACTTTGGGTGCGGTGTGTATTGTATGTCTTTATTTATATAGCGCCATTAATGTACTGTACAGAGCGCTTCAGGGTGTGTGACAGGGGGGGTGGCGGCAGCAGACTTACTGTGGGGCGGGGTGTCCGCTGCGGTGGCGGGCGGGAGCAGGGTCGTCAACAGAAAGCATGGGGCCCAGGACAAATGAAAGGAGCAGGGCACACCCCTCCCCCACCCATAGCGCACCTACCAGGGAAAAAGATTTTTTAGCGCACAACTTGAACGTAACTGTTTTCTTATTGTCACACCGAAAAAAAGATTACAATGCAACCTGTTTCTTTTTATATTTTCCGCAAAAGACAGGTGACTGAGTGGGTGCGCGGGTGGGTGACTGAGTGGGTGGGTGACTGAGTGGGTGCGCGGGTGGGTGACTGAGTGACTGGAAGGCAGGAGCGGGGGGGTGGGGGGTGAAAGGCAAGAGTGGGGGGGTGAAGGCAAGAGTGGGGGGGTGAAGGCAAGAGTGGGGGAGTGAAGGCAAGAGTGGGGGGGTGAAGGCAAGAGTGGGGGGGTGAAGGCAAGAGTGGGGGGAGTGAAGGCAAGAGTGGGGGGGTGAAGGCAAGAGTGGGGGGGTGAAGGCAAGAGTGGGGGGGTGAAGGCAAGAGTGGGGGGGGGGGTGAAGGCAAGAGTGGGGGGTGAAGGCAAGAGTGGAGGGGGTGAAGGCAAGAGTGGGGGGGTGAAGGCAAGAGTGGGGGGGAGAAGGCAAGAGTGGGGGGGGTGAAGGCAAAAGTGGGGGGGTGAAGGCAAGAGTGCGGGTGGTGAAGGCAAAAGTGGGGGGGGGGTGAAGGCAAGAGTGGGGGGGGGTGAAGGCAGGGGGGGGGGTGAAGGCAAGAGTGGGGGGTGAAGGCAAGAGTGGGGGGGGTGAAGGCAAGAGTGGGGGGTGAAGGCAAGAGCGGGGGGTGGTGAAAGGCAAGAGCGGGGGGTGAAAGGCAGGAGGGGGGGGTAAAAGGCAGGAGGGGGGTGAAAGGCAGGAGGGGGGGTGAAAGGCAGGAGGGGGGGGTAAAAGGCAGGAGGGGGGTGAAAGGCAGGAGGGGGGGTAAAAGGCAGGAGCGGGGTGAAAAGCAAGAGCGGGGGGGTTAAAGGCAAGAGCGGGGGGGGTTAAAGGCAAGAGCGGGGAGGTGAAAGGCAGGAGCGGAGGGGGTGAAAGGCAGGAGTGGGGGAGGTGAAAGGCAGGAACGGGCGTGCATGCTAGAGGCGGCAGCGGCCGAGAGGCGACGGCCTGGAGTGTGCGGCGTGCGGGAGAGGTGTGCGTCAGGGAGAAAGGCGACGGCCGGAAGTGTATGCGACGTGCGGGCGGGAGAGAGGCGGCAGTCGGGTGTGATAGCGGTTGGAGATGCGGCGGGCTTGGAGTGGTGGTGTGAGGGACTGGTGATGTGGGGGGTCGGTGGCGGTGAGAGGGGGTGATGGTGCGGTTCGAGGGGGGTGGTAATGCGGGTGTATGTGAGGCGGCAGTGTGAGGGACTGATCCGGCGGGGGTGCGGATGGAGGTTGCGGCCCAGGTGTAGGGTGTGGCTGGTGGGTTTCAGCGGCAGATGCGGGCCGGGTGTGAGGTGCGGCTGGGGGGGTTGCAGGGGCGCTCGGGGAGGAGAATCTGCGGCTGCACTGCGCTCAGAGGGGCACGTGGTGTAGCCGTGGAGGGCGGGACACACGGGGGGGGGCGAGGTACACCGGCCAATGAGAGACATGGGGGGGTGGGACACAGGGGAGGGGGGTTGAGCCAATGAGAGCCGTGGGAGGGCGGCCGGCCCACGGACCAATCAGATTGCCCCTAGACACGGACATACAATGGTTTAAAAAAAATATATATAGATATATACTGTATATATATATAAAATGTGTGTATACACGTGTGTGCTTCTATATATTTGTGTATGTATGTGCTTTTATATATGTGTGTGCATATACGTTTGTATGTATATTTATGTGCTCCTACATATTTCTGTGTGTATGTGAACTTGAGTGCTGGCTGGTACATATGTATGTGTGTTCAGGTGTCTGCTCGTGTGTTTGTGCACGTGTTTGTATGTCACGTTCAGGGCTGCCAACAGGGGGGGACAAAGGGCACTGGCGTCCCGGGCCCCGTGGGTCAGGGGTGCCCGGCCGCCTGGGCCCCCTGCGCGGCCAGGCGCCAGTTATTTAAATACATTTTTTTTTAAATGGCGGCGATTCCCCGCGGTCACGGCGCGCAGGGAGAAGGAGCGGCTCAGTGAGTAAAGACACTGACTGGCACTGAGAGTTTGAAGCAGGGGAACCTGGTTCAATTCCTGGTGTCGGCTCCTTGTGACCTTGGGCAAGTCACTTTATCTCCCTGTGCCTCAGGCACCAAAAACATAGATTGTAAGCTCCACGGGGCAGGGACCTGTGCCTGCAAAGTGTCTCTGTAAAGCGCTGCGTACAACTAGCAATGCTATACAAGAACATGCTATTATTATTATTATTAACGTGGGACGGAGGGGAAGTACCTGCTCCTCCTGATGCCCGCTCCACACCCCGCGCTCCCAACCCCGTGCTCCCAACGTGGGACGGAGGGGAAGTACCTGCTCCTCCTACTGCCCGCTCCCCCCCCCCCCGCTCCCAACGTGGGACGGAGGGGGAAGTACCTGCAGCTGCTTCTCCCCCCCGCTCCCCTCCGTGGCCAGCTTCCCGTGCGCCCCAGTCACTGTCACCCACCCAGTCACTGACTGTCACCCACCCAGTCACTGTCACCCACCCAGTCACTGTCACCCACCCAGTCTCTGTCACCCATCCAGTCACTGTCACCCACCCAGTCACTGTCACCCAGTCACTGTCACCCACCCAGTCACTGTCTCACTGTCACGCCTGTATGCCCGCAGCCCTGGCTAGACCCCAGTACTGAGGTGGGAACGGACGGTATGATACCACACACCCACAGCAGTGGGAGCAAGCCCGGAGTGTGGTATGGCGTTGCTGGGCCTGTTGGAAGAGTTGTTAAAGTATACTTGCAAAGCTTGGGGAGTGTCCGTAAGAATAGCCGTGTCCATTAGCCAATGTCCAGGGATCCAGAGGGTAGAGTCGTCAGAGGGCAAGCCAGGTCCTAGGAAGCCAGAGGTCAGCGAAGTCGTACGTGTAGCAGAGTTCAAGGGATACCAGAGAGCAGAGTAGTCCAGGGTCAGCAGGGGTCAAAGCCAGGGAAATCCAAAGTATCACAGGAGCAGGTAATAACAGGAGCACAGAGGGAGCACAGCATAGGTCAGGTACACACAGGGAAACAGGAACTATGCAGAGCGAGGAAGAAGTGGACAGACAGGGATTATAAAGGAAGGTGCACCAATGACAGAGAGGGGAGGAGCAGAGAGAGAAGTGGGTCTATTTTGATCTGGTTTAAAACTGATTCGCCGGCCAATTCAGTTGAACAGCAATTCTACTTTTTGCCAAGTAGAACAAAGAAAAAACAGTCAAACAAATATTCAAAAGAAGACAAACAAGTGCACTGTTGAAGTGCACTTAAAGCAGAAGGGTTAACTCTAAAGAACCCTGGATGGGGGATACCGAGCAGAGCACCCCGCCTAGCGCCCACTGGGAGGCAAACTCTGAAACCGTCCCAGTAGACTCGGCGTACGAGTACTCTGCCCGAATACGGGAGTGCACCAGCGCCCGGAACATGGCCACGATGTTTGTTGGGACCCCCCCCCCCTCCAAAACTTGCTTCCTGGTTTTACAAATGGCTACCTTAGCCAATGCCAGGAGCAGGTTGACCAGGAGATCCCTAGGCTTATCGTTCCGGGACACTGGGCACCCAAAAATAAAAAGATGAGGGGAGAAGTGTAGCCAGAACTGCAGGAGAAGGCTCTTCAAGAAGGAAAAGAGGGGCTGCAGTCTGGCGCAACTCAAATAAATGTGATATACGGACTCCCGCTCGCCTCAAAAGGGACAGGCGGCGGGGGAGTCCGTGAAGTGTGCCAAGTACTCTCCTGTGCTCAGTGCACCGTGGAGGACCCTCCAACTCAAATCCCCGGCGGGACGGGGAACCAAACCTGAATAGAGTTCCTTCCACCGGGGTCTCTCGCCCTCGTTCGCAGGAAATACCCGCCTCCAGATAGTATCAGGGCGGGTGACAAGGGCGAGGTAGTGCACTATATGGAGCACTAGAGAATACAGGACTTTCCTCGGCATGCCGCGGAAACATGCCGGGGACATATCCCCCAACCTGCTGAGCTTAAGGGAGAGAGGAGCCCGAGGGGGTTGCCGTGGCTTTGGTTCCACGCAAAGATCCGGAGAGCTGAAGTTGATAGGTCGACAAGGCTCTCCGGTCTGCAATACCCCCTCAATGAAGGTGCGTGAGTCGGGGTGGATGGCATCTTTAATCTCCCGGATCAAACGATGAGGGGCGCCTGCAGTACGCAGACCCATACGGGACGCGAGCACCTCTGCCCTAACCCAGTCTCGCCGCTCAAAGTCCAGGAGATCCCCGACTCTGGTCACCTGCGCCAGGATTAGCCGGCGGCAAATAGAGGGTGAATCCAACATCCGAGCCCCCACTGCCGGATTATACAGCAGGGGCTCGGCGAGGAAATCAACCCCCACCGCCTGTTCCTTCCTGGTCACGGAGACCAGTTTCCAGGCCTTAAGTAAGTCCCGGTAGTATGCCGGCAGCTCCGAGAGGTCTCTACCTAAACCCTCGGGCCTGATGATAAACAGTTGCCGGTCATACCTCATATTGGCCAGCTGGCGAAAGAAACTGGTTGCCAGCTAGCACCCCTGCGGAGACGGATCTGCGAATAGGTATCTCTGCAGGTATTGGAGGCGGAAAGTGTGTAACTGGGAGCGGACACACACCACTCCCTGTCCACCCTCCTCCAAAGGAAGGAACGCAACTCCCGCAGAGACCCAATGCTTCCCCATCCAGAGAAAATCCATCAACCTCCTCTGGATCTTGTTGATAAATTCGGGGGTCGGACCCATGGCTATCAGCCGGTGCCATAGCTTACTGGCCACCAGCTGGTTGATCACCAGGGTTCTTCCCCTGAGGGAAAGCATTCTCGACAGATACACCCAAGACCCCAGACTAGCAATGACTCGTTCCTCAAGATCACTGAAGTTTTCTGGGGCCAGGTTCTCCGCAGCAGACAGGTAGACTCCCAGATATTTGAGAGTATCGCTCCCCCACGAGACATTACGAAACGTGGGGGGCAAAGAGTCCACCTGTAAGGGACCCACCAAAATGCTGGAGCACTTAGACCAGTTGATCCGAGCAGAAGAGGCCGCGGTGTAGACCTCTTGGCACGCTTGCGCCCGCTCTAGATCATCTAGGTCCTGGGCCACGAGGAGCACGAGGAGTCATCGGCATAAGCCAAAAGGACTACCCGCATGTCGGGCTCCCACAGCACCAGCCCGGTGAGCCTCCTCCTCAGTAGGCAGAGGAAGGGCTCAATGGCCAGCGCGTACAGTTGCCCAGACAGGGGGCACCCTTGACGTACTCCCCGACCAAACACAAAAGGTGCCGTCAGGGACCAATTGATCTTCACCAGACACTCTGCAGAGGCGTACAGCATCTGGAGAAAGCCCACAAATTGTGGGCCGAAGCCAAACTCCCGCAGGGTCTGCATGAGGTAACGGTGATCCACCCTGTCAAACGCCTTCTCCTGATCTAGGGACAGGAGGGCAAGTGACAGACCAGTCCTCTGCGCGGGATGTAGCAGGTCCCGGACCAGAAAAATGTTGTCATGAATACTCCGGTCCGGGAAGGTATAGGACTGGTCGGGGTGAATCACCTCTGCCAGCACTGACTTGAGCCTCAGCGAGAGCGCTTTGGCTATGATCTTATAGTCCGTGCTTAGCAGTGAAACCGGTCGCCAGTTAGAGATCTGGCGGAGATCCCCCTTCTTCGGCAGCAAAGACAGTATTGCCCGCCGACACGAAACGGGCATCTCACCGGTCTCCAGGGCTACGGCCAGGACATCGGTGAAATCAGGTCCCAGCATCTCCCAGAAAAACCGGAAGAACTCCACAGTCAGCCCGTCTAGCCCCGGCGTTTTTCCGCGGGACATGAGACTGAGGGCTTCAGAGAGCTCGGCCAGAGTCAAAGGTAACTCAAGCCGCTCCCTTCCACCCTCGCCGACCGTGGGAAGCCTCTCCCATAAGACCCTGCATGCGTCTGGCTGGATGGACTCCGGAGAGAAAAGGTCTACGTAGAATCTCCGGGTTCTGTCCCGGATGCTCTCCGGGTCAGTCAGAGGGGTACCGTCTTCTGCTAGCAAGCAGGTGATATGTTTACGGTTTCCCCTCTTTTTCTCCAGCGCATAGAAGAGGCGCGACCCGCGACCCATCTCCCGAAGGAAGTGGATGCGGGATCGCACATACGCCCCCCGAACTCTCCGATCTTCCAAGTCCCGGAGAGCGCACTTCCTCTCCACGTACGCACACTGCAGGTATTGGTCTCCTGCCACAGACAGCCGCTTCACGAGATCGAGCACCTCTTTCCTAAGGGCCTCGATCTCAGCATCGCGCCGCCTGCTGGCACCTTTGGTGTACTCCTGACAAACGAGGTGCAGATGAACCTTGCCCACGTCCCACCACTGCTCTAACGTGGCAAAGTCTGATCTGCAACCTCTCCAGGCCATCCAAAAGTCTCAGACCGACGTTGCAAACCCCTTGTCTTCCAACAACGTATTGTTGAAGTGCCAATAGGCGGCCGAGGGCGCTGCTGGTAGTAGCGCCACCGTCATGGATGCACAATTGTGGTCCGAAAACGGCGCCAGCCTAATGGCACTGGACTGGGCTCCCGACAGGCTGTGGCTGGATATATACAGCCTGTCGATCCGGGACCAGGACATCCGTTCACCCCTAAACACCCTAACATGGGTGAACTCAGTGGATGCCTCGGGATGTTGTTCTCGCCAGACGTCTACCAAGGAGTAGCGGGTGATGACCTCCCGCAAGGCCGACACAGAACACGGGTGTGGCTCCGGGCCATTCCGGTCTTTCAGAGCCTCAGAGCAGTTGAAATCACCTCCGAGCACCACGTGTTCGTCCGCGTCCACTGTCTCCAGGTATTCAGACATTCTGACGAAGAACTGCCTTCTCAGGGGTCCGGTGGCAGGAGCATACACGTTCAAGAAATTAAACGTGTAGTCCTCGTGCCGGACCCTGAGATGCAACAGGCGACCTGGAACAACAGTTTTGGCAAGCAGTAGCTCTGGTTGAAAGGACTCAGAGAACAGTGTCACCACCCCACTAGATGACGAAGTGAGGTGGCTGAAGAAGACCTTGCCTCGCCACTCCAGATGCCAGCTGGCTTCAGCCTCTGGAGTGGTATGGGTTTCCTGCAGGAAACTCACAGAATACTCTCCCTTCTGTAAAAAGGAGAGTACCTGGAACCTGCGAAACCCGTCCTTACAGCCATTCACGTTAAGTGTACCGATGCTCAAAGCCATTGGTAATCAGGAGTTTTGCTTTCTACAGGTGCTCAGGGAAGCCTTTATGACTTGTGGTCTCGCATGAATTTATGAAATTTCAGGACACGAAGATGGATAGGCCCAGAGATTTTGGCCTTGTGGTTAGCCCTGATGTATACTAAGAGAGAGTGGAGAATGACCGAGGCATCCTTCCACCTTCCAAGGGCCAACTGCACCTTTGTGGTTCCGTGTTTGCAGAGGGTATCCTCCAGGAAACCATCTAGCTCCTGGGCAGGGATAATGGGGGTCAAAGAGTCCACCGCCTCCGCGGTGCCAGAGGACTCCTCACTGAGCCCCAACTCCCCGAGCTCCTCTTGACTGAAAAACTGAAGACCCCCGCCCCTCTCTGCGGGGGCCTTTCTCAGCCTTAAAGTGGGTCCCCTCCTCGGTGTTTCCACGAGGGGGTCCACTATATCCTCCACATCCAACCCCGGGGTGGGATGTTCAGGGGTAGCTGGTGGCGGTATGGCGGAGGTAGCGGTCTCCCTAGTGTCCTCGGGGGCCAACGAGGCACACAGTGCCCTCCTGGTCTCCTCTACCACCATGCGAACAAACGGGATGCCACGGGCGTTCGCATTAATCGCGGGAGGGCACTTTTCAGCAAGTACTCATAGGGAGGGTCCAGCCCAGCAGTCGCCTCCAACAAAGTGCCCGATCAAAACTCCTCACCAGGAGAGCTCACATCTGGCATCTCCCAGATGCAAAATGAAGTGCTCGCTAAAACACCCTCACCCAGACCCGCCTCCCCCGCTCCATCCTCCAAACCCCCAACCACGGGGGTCAGCCCTAGCCCATCCCCTTCTTCCGGTGACACAAACCGGGGCTCAGCCTCAGGTGTGCCACCCGAAGGCGGCACAGCCGTAGGGGGATAATGGCCGACCTCCGAGTCCCCGAAGACAACTGTGTCCGGCGCGGCAGATTCACCGAAACACAAGTCCCCGGGGGATGTTCTCCAACTGGGAGGGGTGTTGGAAGGCTCCCCAACGTCCATTTCTAGGAGCAAAGCCTCATGTTGTTGAGCACTTTGATCTTCCACCCCAGGGACGCCGGGTACCTCCTCCTGCATTCCCTCCAGATCTTCGAGGGGGGGGACTGCATATTTATGGGGTCCGGCTTACACTGGCTAATCCTAACCTGTGGGCCGGACAGGGCCACCCTGTGCGGAATTGATGTTGCATTCCGCTTCGGAGACTACTGAGGGTGAACGTAATACGGTTCAACCTCCTCGCCCTCCTCAATCACCCTCTTGTTCTTAGTTTTTGCTTTCCTCTTCCTGGGGATTGATTCCCCAAAAAAGGGTACCGCCACCTCCTCAGCGGGAGCCTTCCACCGCTTCCCCGCACCATGTACGGTGCTTACATTGGGGGTAGGGTGCTCCTGGGGGGAGATAGCGACAACAGCGGGTGACTTCTTCAGGGTAACTCTTTTCTTCTCCCTCTTTTTCCTGGGGAGAAGTGCAGACGTCACCGCCCGAGATTGGGCAGCGACATCTCCTGCGGTCCCAGGGGGGACCTGGGCCCCTGAGGGCTCCGCCGCGGTGGGCGCAGCGGTACAGGGTGTCTCCTCCCGGGGGGAAGACAGTGACAACAGAGGGTGGCCGCTCCAGGGCGACCCCCTCACCCTCTCTCCGCTCCCCGGGGATAGGTGCAGATGTCACTGCTCGAGACGGGGTAGCGACATCTCCTGCGGTCCCAGGGGGGACCTGGGCCCCCGAGGGCCCCGCCCCGGTGGGCGCAGCGGCACAGGGTGTCTCCTCCTGGGGGGGGGGACAGCGACAACAGAGGGTGGCCACTCCAGGGCGACCCCCTCCCTCCGCTCCCCGGGGAGAGGTGCAGATGTCACTGCTCGAGATGGGGCAGCGACATCTCCTGCAGTCCCAGGGGGGGCCTGGGCCCCCGAGGGCCCCGCTGTGGTGGGCGCTGATGTCACTGTTCGAGATGGGACAGCGACATCTCCTGCGGTCCCAGAGGGGACCTGGGCCCTCAAGGGTTTTTCCTTCTCCCTCTGTTCTTTGGGGAGAGGTACAGACGTCACTGTTCGGGATGGGACAGCGACATCTCTTGCGGTCCCTGGAGCGACCTGGGCCCTCGAGGGCCCCGCTGTGGTGGGCACAGCAGCACCGGGTGTCTTGGCAGAGGGAGGGGCGGGTGCAGGAGCTGAAGTGTGATTTCTATTCCCTTTGGGGCAACTCCTACGAATGTGCCCCAACTCCTTGCACAAATAACACCTAACCCCCTCCGTGCCATAGAACTCATTGTATTGAATGCCCTCGTAGGGCACCCTAAAGGACCCCTCCACAGATTCTGTGCTTCCCGGCAGCAGCAGCTGTACCTGCCGCCTAAATGAGAGCACATGCCTCAGTGCTCTATCCCTGCAGCCCAGCAGAATTTTTGTTATGGGAGATTTAATATCTCCCAGGGCTTGCAGGCGTGGGCGCATGAGGCTGTCTGGGATGAAGGGGGGCACATTGGACAGGATGATTTTTGTGCCTAACCCCTCCATGGGCTCTATGGGGATGTAGGTCCCCCCTACACTGATGCCTTTCTGCACCAGGGTGTGGGTGGCAGCCAGCGTATGGAGGAAGAAAATGCCCCTCCCATACATCTTGCTGGCCGCCACCACAGCAGAAGGACCCACAACGTCTGCCACAGCCCTCACATAGATCTCCATGTTGAGGCCAGGTGACATTGGGCACCTCACCCCAACCTTCCTGCTCACACCTGGCGTGGCCCCAGCGTTGTTGTTGCTGGGGTCAACGCCTGCAGCTGCCACCTGCGCCCATGTTGGAACTGGGACTGCAGGGGTTAAACTGACAACAGGAGCCGGGGGAGGTGTGGCCAGGGCACTGGACGTACCAGGCCTAGGGCTGTGGTTAAGGATCCTAGAGGCCCCAGTTTTTGGTGTCCGATGTCCAGGTGTGGCCCCCATTGCTGCACTAGTCCTATTCCCCCCAGGCATGATAAAATAAGCCTCTAAGTAAGGGGAGGAAATAGTGCTTAGGGAGAGAGATGCAGAGGGGAAACTGTCCCTTTAAGAACCAATTAACTATCTCTGCACAGGGAGGGGAAGAAAAACAGCTTTTTAAAACCTGCTGTAATCTTCTCTTTTCTCCCCTTATTATTTAACTCTCTCTCTTACAAGAAACCACACCACAATATTGACGGTTTTAAAGTAAGACACAGAGCTCCCAAAAATGCAAATGACAAAGGGAAATCAGGCTTAAATTAAGGTGAAATTAGAAGAAAAAGAAACAACCAGGGGTGGGTGAGGTGAGAGGGGTTGAGACTACAGTTTCCAGCCAGCACAGTGTAGCTTTGCTGGGTTGAATCACTGCAGCCTCTGGGTGAAAACCAAAAACGTTTTTTAAACCTGAAAAAGCACCCAAAACCCTCTAAAAACTCACAGTATACTCACAGTATACTCCCAAACAGATCCACAGCAAAATATAACAAATAAAGAAAGAATAAAGCTGATTCCTTACCAAATGCCTGGGAGCTCTTCACACATGCTTCTGAGTGAGAAGCTAGAGATAGGTCAGGGAGAGAAGAGGAGGAGACAGAAGGGGCAGTAAGGGGAATGGCCTGTACGGCTTAGGAGGCGGAGACAGGGGAAAGCTGATAAGAAGCGTCTGTGCGCGCACCCCCTGTAAGCTGGGGATGCGCGCGCACAGGTTGCAACACAGACGCGTCCCGCCCGGAACAGGGGAAGACCGCAGGAGGAGGACAGAGCCAAGAGGAGGAGAACGCATGCGAGGCCTGTGCCCGCGCGATTGCCAGCAAGGGCAGGGAGGAGCATGCACGCACGTCCTCCGTGGGCTGAGGGGACACACGTACCGGATGCGTCACCAGGCGCGCGGAACGCCGCGCCGCAGGCACCATGCGAGGAGGAGGCAACGGGATGGACGGCACCACAGGGGAAGGTAACGGAGCTACCGCGGGGGAGATGGAGCGGGGAGGATCAAAGCAAGGGTTAAGGGAGCGCGTGGGTATGCGGGACCTGCGGGGGATGCACTGTGGTAAGGGGAGAGAGGTAGAAGGTGAAGGAGAGGAGTGAGAAGGAATAGAAAGGGTGACAGGAGATGGGAGAGAGGGACAAGAAGAGGAAGGAATCTCCTGAGTCTTCACAGTCACCCAGTCACTGTCACCCACCCAGTCACTGTCACCCACCCAGTCACTGTCTCACTGTCACCCAGTCACTGTCACCCAGTCAGTCTCCCACCCAGTCACTGTCATCCACCCACCCACCATCATTAAAACACCCACCCACCGTCATTCACCCACCCACCATCATTAAAACACCCACCCACTGTCATTCATTCACCCACACACCCACCGTCATTCACCCACCCACCATCATTAAAACACCCACCCACCGTCATTCATTCAACCGTCATTCACCCACCCACGTCATTAAAACACCCACCCACCGTCATTCATTCACCCACCCACCGTCATTCACCCACCCACCATCATTCAACGTCCCACTCACCCACCGTCATTCAACTGTCATTCAACCGTCATTCACCCACCCACCCACTGTCATTCATTCAACTACCCATCCACTGTCATTCATTCACACACCCAACCACTGTCATTCATTCACCCACCCACTGTCATTCATTCACCCACCCACTGTCATTCATTCACCCACCCACTCTCATTCGTTCACCCACCCACTGTCATTCGTTCACCCACCCACCCACCGTCATTCGTTCACCCACTTACCCACCCATTCATTCGTTCACCCACCCACTCACTGTCATTCGTTCAAACTCACCCACCCAACTGTCATTCGTTCACCCACCCACTGTCATTCGTTCACCCACCCTCATTCATTCACCCACCCACCATCATTCCTTCAACTGTCATTCGTTCAAACTCACCCACCCAACTGTCATTCGTTCACCCACCCACTGTCATTCGTTCACCCACCCTCATTCATTCACCCACCCACCATCATTCATTTACCCACCCACTCACTGTCATTCGTTCAAACTCACCCACCCAACTGTCATTCGTTCACCCACCCACTGTCATTCGTTCACCCACCCTCATTCATTCACCCATACCATCATTCGTTCAACTGTCATTCGTTCAAACTCACCCACCCAATTGTCATTCGTTCACCCACCCACTGTCATTCGTTCACCCACCCTCATTCATTCACCCACCCACCATCATTCATTTACCCACCCACCCACTGTCATTCATTTACCCACCCAGTGTCATTCATACACCCACCCACCCATCCACTGTCATTCATTCACCCACCCGTCATTCATTCAAACCGTCATTCATTCAAATCGTCATTCATTTCCCCACCCATCATTCATTCATCCACCCACCAACCGTCATTCATTCAACCCACTGTCATTCATTCAAACCCACTGTCCTTCATTCACCCACCCACTGTCATTCATTCAACTGTCATTCATTCACCCATCCACCGTCATTCATTTCCCCCCCCTCGTCATTCATTCACCCACCCACCCAATGTCATTCACCCACCAACCGTCATTCACCCACCCACCCACTGTCATTCACCCACCCACCCACTGTCATTCACCCACCCACCCACTCACCCACCCAGGCAGGCAGTCACATGTCTTTTGTTGAAAATATAAAAATAAACAGGTTGCATTGTAATGTTTTTTTCTGTATCACAATAAGAAAACGGTTAAGTAAATGGTGTGTGCTACAAAATATTTTTTCGTGGTAGTTGCTCTATGGGTTCGGGGGGGGGGGGGGCCTGCTCCTTTCATTTGTCCCGGGCCCCATAATTTCTGTTGGTGGCCCTGGTCACGTTAATGTGTGTGTACGCCTATTTGTTTGTGCATGTATGTATGTGTGCTAATAAATATAATTGTGCCTACATGTATATGTGCTCCTGCATACTCGGGATTAACACCTTCATAAATCAGACAGAGAAGTATTTACAGTGAGTAATAGTAACATTTCCCAGAATCCTACTGAAAAGTGGTCTAATGGGCCAAATGATGAAGTAATGTGAAGGCCTGTATGTATGTACAGCTCAACCCCCTTATAACACTGTGCTTGGGGTCCAGAGTCACACCGGGTTATAAGCGGATCGCGTTAGAAATAATGTACAATTGTATGCATTGTACAATAAAGTATTCAAGATACCAATAATCGTGTTGTAAAGTATTCATAAGTACAAAAATTGGGAGCCACGCTTGCATCGCGCTATAAGTGAATTTGCGTTATAACGGATCTCGTATATAGTTATGTATATAGTGGTAAGAATGTACACAGATTTACAAGACAGACATTATTAGAATGCAGAGAAATATAATACAATAATATAATAACTGCAAGAAAGTTTATCTCTGCCACGGTGAGCTTACAAATAACATGCCGTTATCTAAAACAGGAACGGACCGTCTGTTCCCTGAGGTTAACCCGTATCCTAAAAACAACCGGCATTCTGTATCTCATAAGCATAAGGTTACTGACATGTTATTGTAGCAGAATGTTGTGTTAACTTCCAATAACGTGACAGTAATTATGTCTTAGTGTTACTCCCATCCAGACCCTATAACTTCCAGTAACGTGACAGTAATTATGTCTTAGTGTTACTTCCATCTAGGCCCTATAACTTCCAATAACGTGACGGTAATTATGTCTTAGTGTTACTCCCATCCAGACCATATAACTTCCAGTAATGTGACAGTAATTATGTCTTAATGTTACTCCCATCCAGACCCTATAACTTCCAGTAACGTGACAGTAATTATGTCTTCATTTCACTCCCATCCAGGCCCTATAACTTCCAATAACGTGACGGTAATTATGTCTTAGTGTTACTCCCATCCAGACCCTAAAACTTCCAATAACGTGACAGTAATTATGTCTTCATTTTACTCCCATCCAGGCCCTATAACTTTCAATAACGTGACGGTAATTATGTATTAGTGTTACTCCCATCCAGACCCTATAACTTCCAGTAATGTGACAGTAATTATGTCTTAGTGTTACTCCCATCCAGACCCTATAACTTCCAGTATAGTGACAGTAATTATGTCTTAGTGTTACTCCCATCCAGACCATATAACTTCCAGTAATGTGACAGTAATTATGTCTTAGTGTTACTCCCATCCAGGCCCTATAACTTCCAATAACGTGACGGTAATTATGTCTTAAGTGTTACTCCCATCCAGGCCCTATAACTCCCAATAACGTGACGGTAATTATGTCTTAGTGTTACTCCCATCCAGACCCTATAACTCCCAATAACGTGACGGTAATTATGTCTTAGTTTTACTCCCATCCAGACCCTATAACTCCCAATAACGTGACGGTAATTATGTCTTAGTGTTACTCCCATCCAGACCCTATAACTCCCAATAACGTGACGGTAATTACATCTTAGTGTTATTCCCATCCAGACCCTATAACTCCCAATAACGTGACGGTAATTATGTCTTAGTTTTACTCCCATCCAGACCCTATAACTCCCAATAACGTGACGGTAATTATGTCTCAGTGTTACTCCCATCCAGACCCTATAACTCCCAATAACGTGACGGTAATTATGTCTTAGTGTTACTCCCATCCAGACCCTATAACTTCACATAACGTGACGGTGAGTATGTCTTAGTGTTACTCCCATCCAGACCCTATAACTTCCAATAATGTGACGGTAATTACATCTTAGTGTTACTCCCATCCAGACCCTATAACTCCCAATAACGTGATGGTAATTATGTCTTAGTGTAACTCCCATCCAGGCCCTATAACTTCCAATAACGTGACAGTAATTATGTCTTAGTGTTACTCCCATCCAGACCCTATAACTTACAGTAACGTGACAGTAATTATGTCTTAATGTTACTCCCATCCAGACCCTATAACTCCCAATAACGTGACGGTAATTATGTCTTAGTTTTACTCCTATCCAGACCCTATAACTCCCAATAACGTGACGGTAATTATGTCTTAGTTTTACTCCCATCCAGACCCTATAACTCCCAATAACGTGACAGTAATTATGTCTTAGTGTTACTCCCATACAGACCCTACAGTATAACTCCCAATAACGTGACGGTAATTACATCTTAGTGTTACTCCCATCCAGACCCTATAACTTCCAATAACGTGATGGTAATTATGTCTCAGTGTTACTCCCATTCAGACCCTATAACTCGCAATAACGTGACGGTAATTATGTCTTAGTGTTACTCCCATCCAGGCCCTATAACTTCCAATAACGTGACGGTGAGTATGTCTTAGTGTTACTCCCATCCACACCCTATAACTTCCAATAACGTGACGGTAATTACATCTTAGTGTTACTCCCATCCAGACCCTATAACTCCCAATAACGTGACGGTAATTATGTCTTAGTGTAACTCCCATCCAGGCCCTACAACTTCAAATAACGTGACGGTAATTATGTCTTAGTGTTACTCCCATCCAGACCCTATAACTCCCAATAACGTGACGGTAATTATGTCTTAGTGTTACTCCCATCCAGGCCCTAAAACTTACAGTAACGTGACAGTAATTATGTCTTAGTGTTACTCCCATCCAGGCCCTATAACTTCCAGTAACGTGACAGTAATTATGTCTTAGTGTTACTCCCATCCAGACCCTATAACTTCCAGTAACGTGACAGTAATTATGTCTTAGTGTTACTCCCATCCAGGCCCTATAACTTCCAATAACGTGACAGTAATTATGTCTTAGTGTTACACCCATCCAGACCATATAACTTCCAGTAACGTGACAGTAATTATGTCTTAGTGTTACTCCCATCCAGGCCCTATAACTTCCAGTAACGTGACAGTAATTATGTCTTAGTGTTACTCCCATCCAGACCCTATAACTTCCAGTAACGTGACGCAATTACATCTTAGTGTTACTCCCATCCAGATGCTATAGTGTTAATACTTTAGTGTTAAAGTCCTTGGCCAACGCGTTTTAGCTGAGTATGTCTCGCAGGGCACACAAACATTTGAGGACACGTCTATTTCTTTAAATGTTACCATATGTTTTTATATAGCCATCAGCTGTCCTATCAGATTAAAGTTGAGCATGACCATGTATTCATTCTGATATAAGACATTGACTCTATTCTGTTTTGTCATGCTCTATTTCAGATGACATCTCTCATCAGAAATAACAATTCGACGTCTTTATGACCACATCCATGTTTAAGTTTTGTATAACATTTTTAACAAAGCTATTAAAAAATAGGTATTTTAAGTATCCATATGGGGAAATGTTTTATTAATGTTTAGGTTTTTATAAGGAATTTTACTATTCATCATAATTTTTAGCATTACAGTTATGATACTCACTCTTTTAATATATATTTATTTCAATATCCGTATGTGTTTTTATAACATTAATTCTGTAATTACCATGTGTACTTCTGTGATGAATGAAGCAACATGTTAACCCTTGTATCTTAGTAAGGGGTGTGTTTACTAAATCAATTGCATAGCTGATCATATGTTCAAATGACCAGAGAGTTTGTGCTGACACAGTGCACGTATTTATTTATTTAATGTAATATCTCAAATCATGCAACCAATTCGAAATGGTTCAAGGGACTTAATTTTAAGGAGTGAGAGCGCGACTTTCGAGCGCTCATTGGCCCTGAGCTTTGACAGCTGAGAAGACTAAACGGAGATACGTCATCCAAGCAAGGGAGGGACTCAGGGAGATGATCGGATTGGCTGAGGGATCTCTACATAAGGCTATGACCCCAGCCATACCTTTCTACGGAGCCTGAGGAAGCCCAAGAAGGGCGAAACGCGTTGCTACTATCCCTGAGTACTTTTTTACCACTTGAGCCACCGTCAGGAGCAGGAAGCAGGAGCACAGCATACCACCCGGACGCGGAGAGTTAGCTGCGCACTTGAGTATCCTGCACGAACATTTCCTGATAGACTTGCTGTTTCTATCCATCTCTTAAGTCATTTTGACTAAGAGCTTTTTAAATGTTTTGGTGGGACTTTGTCCTTCTGGTGTTTAAAGATTACGCTTTCTTCCCCCTTGTACCCTTGTGTACCATCGTGTGAACCAGGCACTATTTGAGTGACTAAACACACTCGGTTGAAGGTTTGGATTTGGAGCTCCATAGAGGGGAGAAGAGATACCAATTAAAGTCCACACTCACACATGGCTGTGTGAGTCTACCGCTAACCTTACGTGGTTACATTTTAACCCACCTCTGCCCCTTTACCCCTTTTTCCCTATTGTTTGGTGCGAAGAGCAAGAGGGGTGCGTGACAGCCCTGCAGTGAGGTGCCATCAAAGACACCTCCCTCCAGAGATCACTCACGCTTGTCCGTGTGAGTGGATGCAGTATTCCTCTGTTTTTCTGATCTTAATACAGTTGTCTATCCCAAATATATTTTATATATATTCTGCCTTGTCCCTGACGTATTTGTTTTCATTTCATTTAACTCTGAGGACAACATCGCAAGCCATTCCTGTGGAGAAGACCAGAGACGCTTTACTTCACACCAGAGGAGAAGAAAAGTACAAGCAGAAAGAACACAGAAGAGAAAACACCTAAAGTAAAGATACGTTGATGTGAAAGCATTTACACAAGGCCGTGTAAGTGTTTATGTTATTGTACACTTCGTTTCACATCACAGTTCTATACCATTGTAGTATTTGAAACGTCTGTCTAATCCCTCAACCTGTGCTCCCCCATTTTTTGTCTGTTTTTCTGTATTACCAAGGATCCTGGATAGGTCCTTTTTGGGGTTTTGAGCAGCGGGAAGAGATTCGGAAGTAGAGGGGACCTTTAAGTACTCTTTAAGGTTGTATTGTTCTATTGTAAGAATTTTATCACCCCACAACTCATCTATTTAAGGTAGCGCCCGGGCTTTTTTGCACACCAACGCGTTTTAAGCCTGTAACCACGCCACGGTTTGCCAGCCTTGGCAAGACCTTTTGGAGGTAGTGTTAGGACTTGCAAAGAGGGGAGACTTCGGCGGTTTGCCGTCTTAAATTGTGTTGGCCAAAGGGTTTAACTAAATGAACCGCACTTATGAAAGGAAAAAGAGATAAGTATGTAACTGCATAATTTCTCATTGGATGTAGCACTGAGGCTTTCTGTGTAACGTTGCAATACCCGCATTTCCATGTCATTATCACTGATGGCCATTCTAATGATTGCTGTGTTCCTTATGGGAGAGACCTGGATTAACGCGATGTTACTGTCCTTGGAAGATACGTTGTGACGTTAAGTGACTAACAGAGCTTTGTAGATCTGGGCCATTGTATCACATGCATACCAGAGGTGCAGTGCCGGCCTTACCCTGCAGGGAGCAGCACTGCTCCTTGATGCTGCCGCACTAAAGTATGAATCTCCCCCTAGTCTTGGCTGGATATGTGAACGCCTGCGCAAAGATTCACCACCTGTGAACCCACAAAAGCCCAGTAACCCAGGTCAATGTCAGAGATCTCGCCGGCCCCCCACATAGCCCCATAAATACCTACATTTTTGCCCAGTGTTTGTGGGGTTGCAGGGGAGTGGTTGAAAGACCCATAAGAAGTATCAGGATGCCGGAATTAGCGGAGCAGTTAATGTTAGGGGGGAATTTTGTGTCATTGTACGTGTGAGTCTGTGTCATTGTACGTGTGAGTCTGTGTCATTGTACGTGTGTGGGTCTGTTTCATTGTACGTGTGAGTCTGTGTCATTGTACGTGCGTGGGTCTGTTTCATTGTACGTGTGTGGGTCTGTTTCATTGTACGTGTGTGACTTTACATGTGCATATCTGCGTAGATTATTGTGTATTTTGTTGTAGACTAGGTGTTTCAGTTTTGTGTGTGTATATATAGTATGTATTATATATATATATATATCAGTATGCATGCGTGTGTCTGCATGTGTAACAGTGTGTCTGTGTGTGTGTATCAGTGTGTGTGTATAAAACTATGTGTCCGTCTATGTATCAGTGTGTCTGCGTGGGTGTATCAGTGTGACTGCGTGTTTGTATCAGTGTGTCTGCGTGTTTGTATCAGTGTGTCTGCGTGTGTGTTTGTATCAGTGTGTCTGCGTGTGTGTATAACAGTGTGTCCGTCTCTGTATCAGTGTACATGCATGTGTGTGTATCAGTGTGTCTGCGTGTGTTTGTATCAGTGTGTTTGTATCAGTGTGTCTGCGTCTCTGTATCAGTGTGCATGCATGTGTGTGTATCAGTGTATCAGTGTGTGTGTATCAGTGTGTCTGCGTGTGTGTTTGTATCAGTGTGTCTGCGTGTGTGTTTTTATCAGTGTGTCTGCGTGTGTGTATAACAGTGTGTCCGTCTCTGTATCAGTGTGCATGCATGTGTGTGTATCAGTGTATCAGTGTGTGTGTATCAGTGTGTCTGCGTGTGTGTATTAGTGTGTCTGCGTGTGTGTGTATCAGTGTGTCTGCTTGTGTGTATCAGTGTGTCTGTGTGTGTGTATCAGTGTGTCTGTGTGTGTGTATCAGTGTGTCTGCGTGTGTGTATCAGTGTGTGTATCAGTGTGTCTGCGTGTGTGTATCAGTGTGTCTGCGTGTTTGTATCAGTGTGTCTGCGTGTGTGTATTAGTGTGTCTGCGTGTGTGTGTATCAGTGTGTCTGCTTGTGTGTATCAGTGTGTCTGTGTGTGTGTATCAGTGTGTCTCTGTGTGTGTATCAGTGTGTGTATCAGTGTGTCTGCGTGTGTGTATCAGTGTGTCTGCGTGTTTGTATCAGTGTGTCTGCGTGTGTGTATTAGTGTGTCTGCGTGTGTGTGTATCAGTGTGTCTGCTTGTGTGTATCAGTGTGTTTGTATCAGTGTGTCTGCGTGTGTGTATCAGTGTGTCTGCGTGTGTGTATCAATGTGTCCGTCTGTGTATCAGTGTGTCTGCGTGTGTGTATCAGTGTGTCTGCGTGTGTGTATCAGTGTGTGTGTATCAGTGTGTTTGTATCAGTGTGTCTGCGTGTGTGTATCAGTGTGTCTGCGTGTGTGTACCAGTGTGTCTGCGTGTGTGTATCAGTGTGTATCAGTGTGTCTGCGTGTGTGTATCAGTGTGTCTGCGTGTGTGTATCAGTGTGTCTCTGTGTGTGTATCAGTGTGTGTATCAGTGTGTCTGCGTGTGTGTATCAGTGTGTCTGCGTGTTTGTATCAGTGTGTCTGCGTGTGTGTATTAGTGTGTCTGCGTGTGTGTGTATCAGTGTGTCTGCTTGTGTGTATCAGTGTGTTTGTATCAGTGTGTCTGCGTGTGTGTATCAGTGTGTCTGCGTGTGTGTATCAATGTGTCCGTCTGTGTATCAGTGTGTCTGCGTGTGTGTATCAGTGTGTCTGCGTGTGTGTATCAGTGTGTGTGTATCAGTGTGTTTGTATCAGTGTGTCTGCGTGTGTGTATCAGTGTGTCTGCGTGTGTGTACCAGTGTGTCTGCGTGTGTGTATCAGTGTGTCTCAGTGTGTCTGCGTGTTTGTATCAGTGTGCATGCGTGTGTGTGTGTATCAGTGTGTCTGCGTGTGTGTGTGTGTATCAGTTTGTCTGCGTGTGTGTGTATAACAGTGTGTCTGCATGTGTGTGTGTATAAAAGTGTGTCTGCGTGTGTGTGTATCAGTGTGTCTGCGTGTGTGTACCAGTGTGTCTGCGTGTGTGTATCAGTGTGTATCAGTGTGTATCAGTGTGTCTGCGTGTTTGTATCAGTGTGCATGCGTGTGTGTGTATCAGTGTGTCTGCGTGTGTGTGTATCAGTGGGTCAGTCTCTGTATCAGTGTGCATGTGTGTGTTTGCGTGTGTGTATCAGTGTGTCTGTGTGTGTGTATCAGTGTGTCTGCGTGTGTGTATCAATGTGTCCGTCTGTGTATCAGTGTGTCTGCGTGTGTGTATCAGTGTGTCTGAGTGTGTGTATCAGTGTGTGTGTATCAGTGTGTTTGTATCAGTGTGTCTGCGTGTTTGTATCAGTGTGTCTGCGTGTGTGTATCAGTGTGTCTGCGTGTGTGTATCAGTGTGTCTGCGTGTGTGTATCAGTGTGTCTGCGTGTGTGTATCACTGTATCAGTGTGTTTGTATCAGTGTGTCTGCGTGTTTGTATCAGTGTGTCTGCATGTGTGTATCAGTGTGTCTGCGTGTTTGTATCAGTGTGTCTGCGTGTGTGTATCAGTGTGTCTGCGTGTTTGTATCAGTGTGTCTGCGTGTTTGTATCAGTGTGTCTGTGTGTTTGTATCATTGTGTCTGCGTGTGTGTATCAGTGTGTCTGCGTGTGTGTTTGTATCAGTGTGTCTGCGTGTTTGTATCAGTGTGTCTGCGTGTGTGTTTTTATCAGTGTGTCTGCGTGTGTGTATAACAGTGTGTCCGTCTCTGTATCAGTGTGCATGCATGTGTGTGTATCAGTGTGTCTGCGTGTGTGTATCAGTGTGTGTGTATCAGTGTGACTGCGTGTGTGTATCAGTGTGTCTGCGTGTTTGTATCAGTGTGTCTGCGTGTGTGTATCAGTGTGTCTGCGTGTTTGTATCAGTGTGTCTGCGTGTTTGTATCAGTACGTCTGCGTGTGTATCAGTACGTCTGCGTGTGTGTATCAGTGTGTCTGCGTGTGTGTATCAGTGTGTCTGCGTGTGTGTATCAGTGTATCAGTGTGTTTGTATCAGTGTGTCTGCGTGTTTGTATCAGTGTGTCTGCGTGTGTGTATTACTGTGTCTGCGTGTTTGTATCAGTGTGTCTGCGTGTGTGTATCAGTGTGTCTGCGTGTGTGTATCAGTGTGTCTGCGTGTGTGTGTATCAGTATGTCTGCGTGTGTGTATCAGTGTGTACCAGTGTGTATGCGTGTGTGTCTGCGTGTGTGTATCAGTGTGTACCAGTGTGCATGCGTGTGTGTCATCAGTGTGTCTGCGTGTGTGTATCAGTGTGTCTGCGTGTGTGTGTATCAATGTGTCTGCGTGTGTGTATCAGTGTGTCTGCGTGTGTGTATCAGTGTGTCTGCGTGTGTGTATCAGTGTGTCTGCGTGTGTGTATCAGTGTGTCTGCGTGTTTGTATCAGTGTGTCTGAGTGTGTGTATCAGTGTGTCTGCGTGTTTGTATCAGTGTGTCTGCGTGTTTGTATCAGTGTGTCTGCGTGTGTGTATCAGTGTGTCTGCGTGTTTGTATCAGTGTGTCTGCGTGTTTGTATCAGTGTGTCTGCGTGTTTGTATCAGTGTGTCTGTGTGTTTGTATCAGTGTGTCTGTGTATTTGTATCAGTGTGTCTGCGTGTGTGTATCAGTGTGTCTGCATGTGTGTATCAGTGTGTCTGTGTGTGTGTATCAGTGTGTCTGCGTGTTTGTATCAGTGTGTCTGCGTGTGTGTGTATCAGTGTGTCTGCCTGTGTGTATCAGTGTGTCTGCGTGTGTGTATCAGTGTGTCTGCGTGTGTGTGTGTATAACAGTGTGTCTGCGTGTGTGTGTATCAGTGTGTCCGTCTCTGTATCAGTGTGCATGTGTGTATCAGTGTGTCTGTGTGTGTGTATCAGTGTCTCTGCGTGTGTGTGTATCAGTGTGTCTGTCTCTGTATCAGTGTGATGTGTGTATCAGTATGTCTGCGTGTGTGTATCAGTGTATCTGCGTGTGTGTATCAGTGTGTCTGCGTGGGTGTATCAGTGTGTCTGCGTGGGTGTATCAGTGTGTCTGCGTGTGTGTATCAGTGTGTCTGCGTGTGTGTATCAGTGTGTCTGCGTGTGTGTATCAGTGTGTCTGCGTGTGTGTATCAGTGTGTCTCAGTGTGTCTGCGTGTTTGTATCAGTGTGCATGCGTGTGTGTGTGTATCAGTGTGTCTGCGTGTGTGTGTGTATCAGTTTGTCTGCGTGTGTGTGTATAACAGTGTGTCTGCGTGTGTGTGTATAACAGTGTGTCTGCGTGTGTGTGTATCAGTGTGTCTGCGTGTGTGTACCAGTGTGTCTGCGTGTGTGTATCAGTGTGTATCAGTGTGTATCAGTGTGTCTGCGTGTTTGTATCAGTGTGCATGCATGTGTGTGTATCAGTGTGTCTGCGTGTGTGTGTATCAGTGTGTCTGCGTGTGTGTGTATCAGTGGGTCAGTCTCTGTATCAGTGTGCATGTGTGTATCAGTGTGTCTGCGTGTGTGTATCAGTGGGTCAGTCTCTGTATCAGTGTGTCTGCGTGTGTGTATCAGTGTATCAGTGTGTGCATCTGTACCAGTGCATGTGTGTGCATGTGTACCAGTGCATGTGTGTGCATGTGTACCAGTGCATGTGTGTGCATGTGTACCAGTGCATGTGTGTGCATGTGTACCAGTGTGTTAGTGAAGTTGTATAAAAGGCAGAGGGTACCAGTATCCCCTTTTGCTGCCAGAGTGCAAGCTCTGCGGTCAGCAAACTGTCTTGCTATTATGACCTTTTATGTTTCATACCCTTGCCATGTGGCTGCCTCACACAGAGCAGAGTGTTATGCTTCGAGCGGCACCCAGCGCTCCATTTCACACCCACAGTACCACTACTTTTTATATTTCCCACCCAGAACACGCAACATTTATTTTCACACTGAGTACTGTTACTTTTCATATTGCACACCCCTTTCATACCACTAACCCCAACTTTCTTCTACACAAATGTATGTAACCGCCTGTGTGATGAGCTCACACTCACACTGCCCAGGAGGATGAGCTCACTCACACTGCCCCGTTTGATGAGCTCACACACACACTCACACTGCCCCCTGTGTGATGAGCTCATACACACACTCACTGCCCCCTGTGTGATGAGCTCACACACTCACACTGCCCCTGTGTGATGAGCTCACACACTCACATTGCCCCCTGTGTGATGAGCTCACACACACTCACACTGCCCCCTGTGTGATGAGCTCACACACTCACACTGCCCATGTGTGATGAGCTCACACACTCACACTGCCCCCTGTGTGATGAGCTCACACATTCACACTGCCCCCTGTGTGATGAGCTCACACACTCACACTGCCCCCTGTGTGAGGAGCTCACACACTCACACTGCACCGTGTGATGAGCTGACACACTCACACTGCCCCCTGTGTGATGAGCTCACACTCACACTGCCCCCTGTGTGATGAGCTCACACTCACACTGCCCCCTGTGTGAGGAGCTCACACACACTCACACTGCCCCGTGTTATGAGCTCACACACACTCACCCTGCCCCCTGTGTGAGGAGCTCACACACACTCACACTGCCCCCTGTGTGAGGAGCTCACACACACTCACACTGCCCCCAGGGATGTGCTCACACGTTCACACTGCCCCGTGTGATGAGCTCTCACACTCACGCTGACCCGTGTGATGAGCTCTCACACTCACACTGCCCCCTGTGTGAGGAGCTCACACACACTCACACTGCCCCCTGGGTGATGAGCTCACACACACTCACACTGCCCCCTGTGTGATGAGCTCACACACACTCACACTGCCCCTGTGTGAGGAGCTCACACACACTCACACTGTCCCCAGGGATGTGCTCACACACTCACACTGCCCCATGTGTGATGAGCTCTCACACTCACACTGCCCCCTGTGTGAGGAGCTCACACACACTCACACTGCCCCCTGTGTGAGGAGCTCACACACACTCACACTGCCCCCTGTGTGATGAGCTCACACACACTCACACTGCCCCGTGTGATGAGCTCACACACACTCACACTGCCCCCTGTTTGAGGAGCTCACACACACTCACACTGCCCCCTGTGTGAGGAGCTCACACACACTCAGACTGCCCCCTGTGTGAGGAGTTCACACACACTCACACTGCCCCCTGTGTGATGAGCTCACACACACTCACACTGCCCCGTGTGATGAGCTCACACACACTCACACTGCCCCCTGTTTGAGGAGCTCACACACACTCACACTGCCCCAGAGATGTGCTCACACACTCACACTGCCCCCTGTGTGATGAGCTAACACTCACGCTGCCCTGTGGCAGGTTCCTCTGCAGTGTGCCCTGAACATGTGACTGTGATGGACATGAGGAGCAGCCAATGGTAATGGCTGTAGGAGAGGAGGGACTATGAGGGAGAGGAGCCTATAAAGAGGGGGCGGCCATGTTGGATCAGATCTGCACAGACCTGAGTGCTATCAGGTTCGGTCGAGGATTGCAGAGAGTGCACGTGGCAGCAGGAGTAGAGTTACAGTGCTAGACGTGGTCGGAGTGGACCCTCACCGGCTACAAAGCCCAGTGGTACCGAAGCACAGGCCTGAAACAGTTAGTACACAACGAGCTCCCACGGGGGGCTGGCACCATCACACAGCCGACATACCCAGGATTCTGTGTCTAATGCACCACTGACTCACTCCCACGCCGCGTTACTGGGGATTGGGTTGTACTTGTATATTGTGTGTAGTGATCTTTATATGAGGATCACAGGGTACCTAGTGATTAGAGTATAAGTAAACTTGCATCACCCGTATACTTCTTGCCGTCTGACCGTAGGCCACACGTGGCTCAGTAAGTTAGTAACAGTGACTCGGGGTCCTGCCTCAGCTATAGTCATATATATGAGATGGGTTACCCTAATCCTGCTCACACGGCCTGAAAACGCACTTCCTCTGCGCTTAAACGGTCGCTCTTCTTCTTTTTTTTTTTAAACCACAGTACCACTGCTTTTGATCCACATTGTATGTATGTATGTATATCTTTATATACTATAGCGCTATCCACGTACACAGGGCTTCACGGCAGTAATACACGGGGCACAATAATATAATGTATGTATGTCTTTATTTATATAGTGTCATTAATGTACACAGCGCTTCACAGTAATAGCAGTAATACACGTGACAATCATATATATATATATAACAAGTAATACAAATAACAGATCATGGGAATAAGTGCTTGAGACATAAAAGTAATATTAGGAAAAGGAGTCCCTGCTGCAAAGAGCTTACAATCTAATTGGTAGGAAGAACGTACAGAGACAGTAGGAGGGCGTTCTGGTAAGTCCGTCTGCAAGGGGGCAAGGTCGATGTATGAGGTGTATAGTATCAGCCACGGAGCTAATCATATGCTGCATTACACACAATGGGAATAAGCGCTCAAGACATAAAAGTAACATTAGGAAAAGGAGTCCCTGCCCCGAAGAGCTTACAATCTAAGTGGTAAGTAGGACGAACGTACAGAGATAGCAGGACAATTGGAGGTAGTATATGATTGACAATATAAATAGACTCTTACTTCTCTCTCCCCGCAGACCAAACCCCTATTTCTACATTATTCCCCTTCACATTACAGGGTACGGATGATGTCCCACTAAATCCTGTTCACCCCGTGTATATCTGTCATGTTCGGGAACGCTGATGACACCCTTACGTCTACTTAACAAGGTAAGATGCGGCCAAGCCTGCCTGTCTGTTCCACTTACACCCTCAAACCTTACACATCTTCCCGCGTCCGATCCTATAAAACTGATGTCTCCCGTGGTGGCGCTGTCCGTTTAGCACGGATCTTTCTCTTCACTGGGCAGTTCCCCCGAACAAATACATGTTTTCCTTGTTACAGATCCCCCCCCCCCCCCCTCCCCATCCCCCCCGGACTGCACATTACAGTCCCTGGTTTTCCTGCTCACTACATTTTTTAAATCGGTGTATTTTATTTAATGAAAAGTTATCTTGAAACCTGAAGTAAAGAGCAGTCCCTTCTAGGGGCAAAGTGTACTAATGGTAGTGACAGGGTTAAGGGGTCAGTCCCTTCTAGGGGCAAAGTGTACTAATGGTAGTGACAGGGTTAAGGGGTCAGTCCCTTCTAGGGGCAAAGTGTACTAATGGTAGTGACATGGTTAAGGGGTCAGTCCCTCCTAGGGGCAAAGTGTACTAATGGCAGTGACATGTTTAAGGGGTCAGTCCCTTCTAGGGGCAAAGTGTACTAATGGTAGTGACATGGTTAAGGGGTCAGTCCCTCCTAGGGGCAAAGTGTACTAATGGCAGTGACATGGTTAAGGGGTCAGTCCCTCCTAGGGACAAAGTGTACTAATGGCAGTGACATGGTTAAGGGGTCAGTCCCTCCTAGGGACAAAGTGTACTAATTGCAGTGACATGGTTAAAGGGTCAGTCCCTTCTAGGTGCAAAGTGTATTAATGGCAGTGACATGGTTGAGGGGTCAGTCCCTCCTAAGGGCAAAGTGTACTAATGGCAGTGACATGGTTAAGGGGTCAGTCCCTCCTAGGGGCAAAGTGCACTAATTCCACTGACAAATGTAAGGGGTCACATCTGGTTAATTGATGCCTTTTTTTACCCAAATCTAACACATACTGTAAGAACACAGAAACCACCAGGCGCTCGTGCGGGTGTTCCAGATGGGAGGAAATAATACAGCATAGTAAATGCAGAATATGAAATAGATAATAAAGATAAAATAATACACGACCAGTGTCAGATTGCAGTTCGACCTTCAGTGGATCTTCCTTATAGATCCTTATATAGTTGCAGTGTCCAGGAGTCGGGGAGCGCAGACAACAGGATGAACATATGAGGAGAAAAAACAATAACACAGATGATAGTGCAATCCTGTATGGTAGGGAAATGATGCAACTGGGAATGGGAACATAACACAGTGGATAAAACAGATGTATACAGATAGCCACTGCTATAATCCCATGGGAAGGGAGGATGGAGCAAAATAAGATGTACACATGACACAGTGGTTGAAATTAAGAATAGCCACACAGGTGTAGAAAATGGCAAAAAAAAGGTTTAGTTGCTGAACATCAGGAGGCACACGGATGCAGTGGGAACTTACAATCAAGCCCCAGAAATCAGGCAATGGAAATAGAGCTCAGTCTGTGTCCGTTGTGGGAGATGTAACCTGTATGCGTAGTGGCTGCTGCAGGGGGGTCAGGCTGCGCCGGCGGTTCCTCCACTGTCAGCCACCGCAGGACTTCCGGGTTTGGTTCTCTCCACCAGTCTTCCGCACCACGTGACGCCGTCACACTGCGGGCACAGCAAGCTTTTTGGAAAACTGGGCTAACAAAACTAATCTTTCCTAATTGCAAACACACAGCAAAATATTCCAGGCCACTTCTCCAATGGGACTGAATCTCAGGTGAATCACACAAGATGGAACTGATGAAACTCTTAGATGGAACTCTTTGAACACTTAGAACTCTAGGACTAAGCTCTATTTCCATTGCCTGATTTCTGGGGCTTGATTGTAAGTTCCCACTGCATCCGTGTGCTTCCTGATGTTCATCAACTAAACCTTTTTTTTGCCATTTTCTACACCTGTGTGGCTATTCTTAATTTCAACCACTGTGTCATGTGTACATCTTATTTTGCTCCATCCTCCCATCCCATGGGATTATAGCAGTGGCTATCTGTATACATCTGTTTTATCCACTGTGTATGTTCCCATTCCCAGTTGCATCATTTCCCTATCATACAGGATTGCACTATCATCTGTGTTATTGTTTTTTCGCCTCATATGTTCATCCTGGTGTCTGCGCTCCCTGACTCCTGGACACTCTAACACATACTGTATAAGTATTTATTAGTGATGTACCAGGTACTACCCGGTGTTACCCGGCGGCTTTTCAGCTACCCTGAGATTACCCGGACCCGGCAGCTGGAAAGTGGACCCAGCGCCGGGTGTCCGGGTAATGTCAGGGTAGTTGAAAAGTATCTGTTACTTACCTGCTGCAAACCCGCGCGGACATCGGAACAGGTAACAGCAGCCGGCTGTCCAATAGGAAAGCTTCTTCTCCTGCTTCGGTCACATGGTCCCAGCTCACAGTGCAGTATGGCGTCCTGCAGCTCCCGCGCGGGCTCCACACTGACCGCTGATGCTGCCCCACCGCCCCCGCACCTCTGCTTACCTGTTCAGATGTCGCGGCGGGCTTCCTCCACCCCCAGGTAAGTTTCCTCCACCCCCAGGTAAGTGAAAAACCGGGTACCCGACCGAGTACAAGGCACCAAATCCTCCGGGTACCCGTTACCCGGTTTAAAAATAATGTAGGACCCGGTCCAACACTAGTATTTATGTATTTTTTTAAAGTGAGACTTGAGGGGGTGTGATTTCCTTGCTCCCCTGTGTGACATCACTGTGTGATGATGTCACTATGTGATGTCACTGTGTGATCAGCGAGTGCATGTGCAGCCAGAGGGACATCTCCTTATCTTTATTTGTTCTCTGATAAGGTCGAGGTGGAATAAGGGGAAAGAAAACACTTGAAAACACCTCATTTAGAGAGCCCTAAGAATTTCAGTTGCCTGACTATGTGAGATTGAAAATGAAGATAAGACATTTCTTTCTTAAATTACTCTATGTAGCCTTTTTGGAAAACAGCTCTGTGCTGCCTGGTGCAGTGGAGAAAGTGAGAATAAACAGCGGGAATTGTCATGTGGACACTCTACTGCAGGTTTGGGGCCTTTTTAAATTAAAATAAAATGCTAGATTTTTTTTAAAAATAAGGTTAGTATTCTACTCGACGTCACATGAAGATCACTTTCAAAATAAGTCATATTGAGAGACCTGAAGCTATAGGTGAAAATTATTTAGTAATTTGTAGCTTAAAATCAGGGGGTGCAGGGTGGGGGCAAATGGACTTTATGGCCCGGATACATGAAACTGCGGCAAGCTAATAATGTGCCATCACTGTCCAAAAAGTGCCATATTTTTCTAGTGCAAAACATCAAAATTGCACCGCCAAAAGTAACGCACTTTCCATCGGTTCCGTTAAAAAGATCAGATCTGATAAGAGGCCTAATACATACTGCATTTTTCCAGTATTTAACAGGATTCATTTTTAGGGTTTTTACGTTTATTTTTTTCTTGCCATCGGACATTGGTTTCTTTTTTATGGCTGTTGTGATTATACTGGTTTGTTTTTTTAAAAGCCATCGGGTTTGGAATGGGTTTTTATGGGTGAGCATTGGCCCTTTTTGGATTGGTGCTGGTGGCCATGAAGATGAGGACGGCCTTCATCCTGGACGAGGTAAGTACGCAAATATTTCTTATTTTGTTTGCAACATTGATTGCCAATGTTGCTATATTGGCCCCTTTTGAGGGCCCAGGTAGCCACAGTGGCAATCAATGGATTTAATGGCTATTTTTTTATGTATTTATTGGCGATTAAAAAAAAAATGCTTTTCAATGGCCAAAAGCCCTTTTAGCCACATTTGGCTAATATGACTATTGGCCATTAATGTAGGGGGGTGGGAGTAGTTTTGTTGTGTGTTGGAGGGTGTGTGATGGGGAAGATGCCATGGGGTGGGAGGTGGTTAGGCATTCTGGGGGATTGTGTGTGTGTGTGGTGTAAACCCCTTCATTACGTTAGCGGTAGGCACTACGGTAGTCAAGGTGGGTAATTAATATATTTTAATTTTGTTAATTACATTTTTTCAATTATAGTTTATCATTTATTGCCAATGTGGCTATTTAGGCCCCCGCCGAGAGGTCCCAGGTATCCACGGTGATAATCAATGGGTTTTTGGTTAAAATATATTTTATTTTAAATGTAGTGATGTTTTCGGGGATTTTTTTGTTTTTTTTTACACAGGTGTATTTTTGGGGGTGGAACATGCAAAAGCGCTATTAGCCACATTGAGTTAATAGGGCTATTGGCCATTAGTAATGTCATGTTCAGCGCTGTAACGTCACGCTGGGCGCTGTAATGTAGTATCACTAAGAGAAGCCAGAGGAAACAAAACCCCTCCCAAGTATCAGCTCACTGTGTTGACAAACGAATCATTGAGATACACTTACAGGCGCCACATTTAACTCGACACACGCCCTAGTTTAAAAGGACGACTATGGGATCCACCACTCGTGTTGCTGCTTTCCTGCTCGCTTTGTAAAACGAAAACCCACTTCGATTCCTTCAGACAACAGCTGCACACGTACACGGTGGGTATGAATAAATCTAATCTGAGATCTGAAGACATTCAATATCTTTCTTCTCCGTGGTCTGTGCAGTTAAATCACCAGGAGACGACGTTTGTTTCCCTTCTCGGAAGCAAAGCTCAGAGCCGGCCGCGGTTCGTGCTGAGCCATGCACGAGATCTGTATAGCCGTGCAGAACGCAGGACAGAAAGCCGGGAATCTTTATATAATGGATTACATTAAAGCCACGGATGTACATTACATCCTGAAAAGAAATTGCTTCCAGTGAGCGCTCGCCGCCTGCTTTCGGCAAACCTTTGCCGTGTTTCCCCAACGCTAAAAGATAGGTGTGCCGGCTGTATTTCTCGGGCATTACTGTCCCTTCATAACTCATGCGCTTTCCTTATTAAACATTAATGTGCTGCGTTGACATAAACAAATGAAGTTTGGGTTATTAATGTTTTACATACTGTACGGCTTTGTAATAACAGATCCATCACGCCAGACGGCTTTAATTAAACGCCGCGGCTATTTTCTGAATGCTGCAAGCGGTGACAGCGGAGAGAGGAGGGGGGAGAGAGTTTATTTCCAGGGTGGTATATATACGGCACGGTACGTAGTACAAGGGCAGGTCGGTCGTTGCTTTTTGGGGGGGCTTTAACCCCTTCAGCGCCGTGGGAGTTTGAGCAGTGGAGACGTGGCTCATGCGTTCTCCGGAATGTTGAGACCGCATCATCGCTCCTCAGTGATGTCATGATCGCGGTGTCACCGTGGTGGCATGAACGGAAGGGGATGGGTCCTCGACTTTGGCCCAGGACACCGTGGCTGATGGCGACATCGAGCAGCAGGCCAGGACGTAGAACGTGCGGACAGGCCACTGAAGTGACCTATTTTAAAAGTGGGAGCCATGTCCTGCCCTTTAACCTTTACATCGCTGGCTATGTCAGGCGCCCTGGCCCGGTTTCCAGGGGTAGGGAGCGGGTGTTGGAGCCATCCCACCCAATCGAAATGGAAACCTCCTCCACTTCTGTTTCTGGGATCTGGCCGCGTCATGAGATGGTTCCTGTGGCTACGACAGGACCCGGACGTCCACGGCGGCACCAGACTGGAGAGGTCAAACCAGGCTTATTTTTTCGCATCTGGTTTTGATTGATTGTATTTGATATCCATTTAAGAAGGCCCAAAGCCTGTACTAGAGTGTTCACAGCCTTTGCGGCAGATGAATCCTGGTTCTAATCCCAGTGCCAGCTCTCTGTGTCAGTCAATTTATCAAATTAGGGGGAGTGAGGGAAAGAAGATGAATGTGCCCTGCTCAGCTGGTGACTGAGGGAGAGACTAGGGGTTGTGCTATCTGGGATAGGAGAATAAGCAGAGATAGGGAGAACAGAAATCCCTTATGATGCACTCACTAAAACCAAAAAAATAATAGTTTTAATAACTAATCAGAAAACAGAAAAAATACTAATTAAAACTTAATAAAGCGCATGTTGACAAACACTCGTGAGTATATTCTCACTGGGTACTTAAGAAAACCCTGTTGACCAAATTATCACACTCAGATATCCATTATGAAGATCAGGATACCACTAGGTGATGGTGATGGCAGGGGTAAGTATGTTCCTATGTACAGCTCAAAACAAAATAATAGGGTCAACCCCTATAGGGTCTGAAGGTGTAACAGAGGATGAAACAAATCCAGTATTACTGCATATGTATAGAAATGCAGAGTCTGGATTCTGGTAATTCACAGAATGTATCTCCTATGAATTGGGCGATACAGTGTATTCACTGATTTAGCAGACACATGGCTATAATTTGCTATTGTCTTAATAAGCATGCTATTACATACTATAGAAAACAAAATCATAGCACAGGGTTGTTACCTTGTTGAGCTGTGGTTGAGACTGGAAACATATAGCTTCCAAGACAGCGTTTGATGGCAGATTGACATACCCTATATAAAAGCGCTGGGTTTTTCACATCCGCAATCACCACGATAGGACCCTGTTTCGGCTGGACAAGCTTCTAGTACTAGCTAGTGGGATCCTGTTTCGGCCCACATCGTTATTAGCTAGCACTAACCAAGTACACCATGCTGTGTGGGAACTGATCAGGCTACTGGCAGTAGTGTACTTGGTTAGTGCTAGCTAATAAAGATGTGGGCCGAAACAGGATCCCACTAGCTAGTACTAGAAGCTTGTCCAGCCGAATCAGGGTCCTATCGTGGTGATTGCGGATGTGAAAAACCCAGCGCTTTTATATAGGGTATGTCAATCTGCCATCAAACGCTGTCTTGGAAGCTATATGTTTCCAGTCTCAACCACAGCTCAACAAGGTAACAACCCTGTGCTATGATTTTGTTTTCTATAGTATGTAATAGCATGCTTATTAAGACAATAGCAAATTATAGCCGTGTGTCTGCTAAATCAGTGAATACACTATCGCCCAATTCATAGGAGATACATTCTGTGAATTAGCAGAATCCAGACTCTGCATTTCTATACATATGCAGTAATACTGGATTTGTTTCATCCTCTGTTACACCTTCAGACCCTATAGGGGTTGACCCTATTATTTTGTTTTGAGCTGTACATAGGAACATACTTACCCCTGCCATCACCATCACCTAGTGGGATCCTGATCTTCATAATGGATATCTGTGTGTGATAATTTGGTCAACAGGGTTTTCTTAAGTACCCAGTGAGAATATACTCACGAGTGTTTGTCAACATGCGCTTTATTAGGTTTTAATTAGTATTTTTTCTGTTTTCTGTTTATTATTTTTTTGGTTTTAGTGAGTGCATTATAAGGGATTTCTGTTCTTCCTATCTCAGTCAATTTATCGCCTGGTGCATCAGACACCACAAGTAAATTGTAAGTTCTACAGAGACTCATGTAACCGTGCTAAAAGCAAAGATCGGACTTCTTCTGTTTCTCTGGAAATACAGTTCAAATTGCATTTCTTTGGCCTCTGAATGGAGGCGTTTGTCACTCAATGGGCCTAGAGACTACGCATTGCAAATGGAATTATTGTTGTCAAATTGGCGTGCGGAAATAACAAATGATATCGCAACTTTAACCATTTGTGTGTCAAGGTACAAGTAATCTTCACTAGAGGAGAAAAAGCCATTGATATTCATAGCATTCTACATACCTACATTTGACAGGACTGTTTAACATACCACAGTTAATCGCTTTCTCCCCTATTTCATATCTCTATTTAGTAATGGATTTGTATATTAATGAAGATGTTCCTGCCCTTCAAAAACATAGGCCCATATTGCCTAAGTGGTGCTATTTCATAAAATACTGTACAGCCCATGAATGGAAATAAATTTGGCCCTTAACCATTTTGCTGCTAGTGAAACTGTCCAAAGGGCATCCATGAAACTTGAAGTGTTTCTCACCCCCCCCCCCCCCCCCCCAAATTTGATTCCTTTCTGAAACAATTCACAAAGCCTCCAAAGGCAGGGAAGTGCAACTCCAGTCCTCTGGGACCACCAAAAGGTCAGGTTTTCAGGATATCCCTGCTTCAGCACAAGTGGCTCAGTCGAAGACAGACAGGGAAGAGCCACCAAATAAATAAAGGGGGTGAACAATCTAACTTATGAGGAGAGGCTAGCTAAATTAGATTTGTTTACATTAGAAAAGAGGCGTCTAAGAGGGGATATGATAACTATATACAAATATATTCGGGGACAGTACAAGTAGCTTTCAAAAGGACTATTCATCCCACGGGCAGTACAAAGGACTCGGGGCCATCCCTTAAGGTTTGAGGAAAGGAAATTTCACCAGCAACAAAGGAAAGGGTTCTTTACAGTAAGGGCAGTTACAGTGTGGGATTCATTACCCATGGAGACTGTGATGGCAGATACAATAGATTTGTTCAAAAAAAGGTTGGACGTCATTTTAGATGGGAAAGGTATACAGAGATATACCAAATAAGTAAACATGGGAAGGATGTTGATCCAGGGATTAATCCGATTGCCGTTATTGGAGTCAGGAAGGAATGTATTTTCCCTTATGAGATATCATTGGATGAGATGTCACTGGGGGTTTTGTTTTTGCCTTCCTCGAGATCAATATACCCAGTGGCGGATTTCCCGTTAGGCCCGGGCCTAGGGCGGGAAACATATCCGCCTCATATTCTTTTGCCGCGCTCTCGAGCCTATCGGGCCTAATGTGAAGTCACCTAGCTGTGCCGCACGCCTCCTTACCCACGCCATCCTCCTTCTGAACGCAGCATCAAATGACGCCGCGGACATCACCAACATCACGTCACACGCGGCTTGTTGCCATGGCAATGCGACGTTGCAGCGTCATGTGACATTGCGTCATGGGGGGAACACGCTCTTAATCCCCCAAACTGCCCCTCAGCGTGTGCAGGCAGCATGGGGATGTAGCTGTCAATCACTTCGGGAGCTTCCAAAGTCACGCCCCACAATGCCTTGCCACGGTTAAAGATTACCCTGTTTTGGCCCTATTTAATATGCTGTGATGTGGTTTTCACCTTGCTAGAGGAGATTACAGCTCCATTTTGTGACTGGGGCTGAAATGTACCCAAGCAGGGGAAGCAGTCTTCACGTCATATTGACAATAGGCTTTTGTGTCGCGGGCAGAGTCTAGGAAATGTGTTGTCTGCACAAATTGATGAGAAGATTTTCCTACAAAGTCATGAAATGCACAAAAGGATAATTTGCAAAGAAGGGAGCAAGCTAGGGAAAGATCAGAGTGAAATGTGTAAAAGCAGATGTGGCTCTGTGTGCGGCCTCCCAGGGAAGGGATTTACTGGAGAAGTGTGTGTGTAACCAGCGGCCTCCCAGGGAAGGGATTTACTGGAGAAGTGTGTGTGTGTGTGACCAGCGTATGAAAAAAGAGTAGTGTACAGCCAAAAAAGGCAAGGAGAGGGATCCATATAATGCAAAAATGTATTGAAAGATCACAAGCATAAAAGAAAAAACCTCCTACGTCTTTCGTACGTGAGTACTTTGTCAAGGAGTCGTGTCAAGGTTTCGTTGTGTGTGTAACCAGCGGCCTCCCAGGGAGGGGATTTACTGGAGAGAATACATACATATACATATATATATATATATATATATATATATATATATATATACAGTGTTCGACAAACCTATACATGAGTAAATATTGGCCCAAGCAGCACACGTTTGGAACTAGGTGGCGAGTAGATTTTTTTTGTGTGGCGAGTAGATTTTTTGGTGATTTGTCAACCACTGCATATATACATATACATATACATACATACACACACACATATACATACATATATATTTATTTATTTATTTATAAAATATTTTACCAGGAAGTAATACATTGGGAGTTACCTCTCGTTTTCAAGTATGTCCTGGGCACAGAGTAAAACAAATAGTACATGGTTACAAGTACAGTTACATAAATGAACAAGGTATACATTATATACAAGACATTGCGTGCACAGTTAAAGAAAATATATATTATGAGCGTATGAAACAGTTACAGACCAGGTTAAAATGTGAGACAGCCTTAGATTTGAAAGAACTTAAACTGGTGGTGGATGTGAGAGTCTCTGGTAGGTTGTTCCAGTTTTGGGGTGCACGGAAGGAGAAGGAGGAACGTCCGGATACTTTGTTGAGCCTTGGGACCATGAATAGTCTTTTGGAGTCTGATCTCAGGTGATAAGTGCTGCAGGTGGTAGGGGTGAGGAGCTTGTTCAGGTAGCTGGGTAGCTTGCCCATGAAGAATTTAAAGGCAAGACAGGAAAGGTGAACTTTGCGCCTAGACTCTAGTGTTGACCAATCTAGTTCTTTGAGCATTTCGCAGTGATGTGTGTTGTAGTTGCATTGGAGAACAAAACGACAAATTGAATTGTAGAGGGTGTCAAGTTTGCTAAGGTAGGTTTGAGGAGCCGAGCCATATACTATGTCTCCATAGTCAATAATTGGCATTAGCATCTGCTGTGCAATACGCTTTCTGACCAGGAGACTTAGGGAAGATTTGTTCCTGTAAAGTACCCCTAGTTTGGCATAGGTCTTGGTTGTCAGGGTATCAATGTGCATCCCGAATGTTAAGTGGGAGTCAAACCATAAGCCCAGGTATTTAAAACTAGTGACAGGGTTTAGGGTGGTGTTAGTGTTGGTTCTAATCAGGAGCTCAGTCACTGGAAGCTTTACAAATTTAGTCTTGGTCCCAAATACCATTGTTACAGTCTTGTCGGTGTTTAAAAACAGTTTGTTTTGGGAAATCCAGTTTTCGAGTCTCAAAAAGTCAGACTGAAGTATGTGTTGAAGGTCAGAGAGGCTATGACTGTGTGCATATAGGATTGTGTCATCTACATACATGTGTATTGAGGCTCCCTTACAAGCTGTGGGAAGATCATTAATGAACACTGAGAAGAGTAGGGGCCCCAGAACAGAGCCTTGCGGGACACCACAGGTGATATCCCTGGGGTTGGAGTTAGAGCCTGAGATGGACACATGTTGGGATCTTCCTGATAGATAGGACTGAAACCAGTTTAAAGCATGTTTCCCTATTCCAGAGCTCTGGAGTTTGTTAAGCAGGATAGCATGATCGACTGTGTCAAAAGCCTTTGCAAAATCTAGGAATACTGCACCAGTGAGTTGTCCTCGTTCCATTCCACACTGGATTTCATTGCAAACTTTTAGCAGGGTAGTTACGGTGGAGTGTTTGGGGCGAAATCCAGATTGGAATTGGCTAGGGAAATATACACACACACCTATTCTTGTAGCTGCGATAACCTACTCATCAAGGATTTTGAGCAGTTCTCACAAAATTTTGCAAGGTTGCTATTCAGAAAGCTTCGATGAGTTGGTTAAATCGTACAAGGAAGGCATTAATTTGAGATTTCTGGCTCCTGCTCAAATAAATCGAGTGGGAGCTGCAAAAATCCAAATAGCGCAAATAAATAAAACTTGTATGTACTTACCTCTGCCAGGATGAAGGCCGTCCTCATCTTCCTCCCCATCCTTGTCTTCTGTTGGCAGGAACACAACAATAAAAAAATACAATCTAATGGCCCCTAACCCCTTAATCACCTTAGCGCAGTGTTTCCCAACTCCAGTCCTCGGGGAACCCCAACAGGTCAGGTCTTAAGGATATCTCTGCTCCAGCACAGGTGGCTCAGTCAAAATGACTGAGCCACTGATTGACCCACCTGTGCTGGAGCAGGGATATCCTTAAGACCTGACCTGCTGGGGTTCCCCGAGGACTGGAGTTGGGAAACACTGACTTAGCGGTTACTAACCGCTAAAGTAATTATGGGGTTAACCCTGCTCCCCCGCTTCCCACCCAGAGGGCATAATCACCCACCCCGGGGCAACTATCCACACTCTCTACCAATTGATTGGCACAGTGGTACATCATGCCCATATAATATGGGCATGATAAACCACAATAGCAGTCAATGGGCAACCTAAAAAAAAAAACAGCACCTGAACAACACAACAATAACAAAGCCCAAGCACCTAAACAGAACAATAACAAAGCCCAAGCACCTAAACAGAACAATAACAAAGCCTAAGCACCTAAACAGCACAACAATAACAAAGCCCAAGCACCTAAACAGCACAACAATAACAAAGCCCAATCACCTAAACAAGCCAAACATTAAAAGAAAACAAGCCCTACAAATACATAACAATTAATTCAAAACAAGAAACACAAAACATAATTAACTAAAAACAAACATTTGCCTAAAAATGCATTGCCTGTCACTGTATTTATCTATACCCGAAATGGGCATAGATAAATACATTGGCAGTCAATGGGCAAGCAAAAAAATTAAAATTAAAAAATACAATAAAAAATCCCGAAAAATTAAAATGACATACATTCAATGTTTTTCTTACCTTTTAGATGTCTGGATACAAGGTGAAAACTGCGTTTGTATATAACGTAGAGAGTACCCTGCTCTACATCAAGAGGGAATATAGCCAAACTGAAGTGTAGGGCGGTGCTCACAGGGAAAAGGGATAATTGACAATCTAAGATAGAAAAAAATCCCTATAGTGTGGCACAAAGAGACGATAAACACCCTGTCATGGGAGAGGGGGTTTGGCCCGGTATTAAAGGGGTTACACCCCATTTGGCCACCCCCTGCTCTCACTTGGGAAGAAAGGGGTTAACTGGACTGTGGTCCAGTAATGTGTTTTTACCTTGCTTCAGAATCCAACTGTTTATTGCCCTGTAAAAAATGTATTGTCTCATCCCAGTGTTTGCACCAACACATACACTGGGGCTAATGCTGGAGGGAAGGGATTAATGTTAATTCAGTGATTATAGCCCTTTGTTCCCTTTTCCCGCCTTTTCAAGCTCCAGTTTGCAGCCTTCCATAGGTCACCATTGCAGCTCCATGCATTCCAATGGCAGATTTGGCGGTTTTGGACCTGTTTCCAGCGACGACAAGCAGGGGGCGTCCGAGAGGAGGAGCTGCGGTTTCCCATTGTAAGTCAATGGGGATTCCTCGACGCCGACCTCCAGGAACAGGTTGGCAGCCATCCAGACCTCAAGAGCGGAAACATTTTCTAAAAGAGAGCTTTGATCACTGTTGGTTCAAGGTCAACGACAAGTGGCGTGGGAAACTTAGGTTCTAGGGCACCCAGAAATAAAATTATTTTTGCCCCTAGCCCCTAGGAGCCCCCACACACGACCCCCATCGGGTCCGGGAATGAGGGACCCCCGTAAAGTGTCGCACTCATGAAGCAGGTCACGCCATTGACTTTAATGGAGGAGCGGAGGTCCCATTGACTTCAATGGCGCGCGCCCATGCATTGCCTATGGAGGCGCCGGCCATTGATTCTAATGGGGAAAAGCCGCGTGGCGTTAAAACGGCTAAGTCCGAAACTGTTAAAAGAGTAAGTCCATATCTCCGGTTCTGGAAGGACCAGAGGGCTGGGATTTGGGTCGCATGTAGCCACGTTTCCGGCATGAATGCATGGCCACTTCCGACCAACCCAACGGAGTGTGGGCAACTGTAAAGATTGGTGGTTTTTCCCATAGACTACAATGGCGGAGTTTCCCCATTGAAAGCTTATGGCGGCGGAACCCATTGACTTCAACGGCGGAGTTGCTCCATTGAATGCCTATGGCGGCGGAGCCCGTTGATTTCAATAGGGAAAGAGTGAAAAGCAGAGATTCATGTTTAAAGGGAAGAATCCTGTATTAAAAAAGTGTTTTCAACTACATTTGTGTATCTCCGGTTCTGGGGGTCGCATAGGGCTGAAACTTGGCCACAATGGAGAGTCACTTCCGGCATGAAGGACTGGCAAGTATCAGCCCACTGGGCCCAGCAGAATGGAACATTTTGATATGTGAAGGTATCAAAGAATGAACTTTATTTTGGGTCTCGTATGAAAACTAAGAACCCATCTGCTATGTTAATGGTCAGGATGGCAGACAAGTTGTCTATCATAAACCTTCTGATCAAAGGCTGACCGCTCTGATTGTATACAATAGGGCGGAGGAACACAGGACCTGAGTGGTCTGTAAGTGGCATAATTCACACTTGCAGACCGGGAGTTCCTAACTACAAAGGAATCTGCTAGACAGCCAGGCGTCCTAAGGTTAAGGGATAGGGCTGAGATTGCATATAAACGAGGATCAGCCTATACCCATTGTCTTTGTGTCATTTCGAGATTGCTGCATGAATTGCTATTCGTGTAACCAGATTACTTCATCATTCCAACCCTAAGTAAGTGTATATTTTGCCTGTTATTTGTATATCTTGTGTGTTCACCGTTTTCAAGGAATAAATTATATTTATCATATCTCAGTCGTGTTCAGTTCAACCCAGGTATTTTGGTGTATAATACAGCCTTTCATAAGTTACCGTGACACACCCTAATTAAAACATAATCTTTATTAAAGTAACTTAAAATATAACTGTTTGGACTCCACAAAATCAAGACACAAAACTTACTAAAAACAATTAAAAGAACCGAAGAGGTGTGGGGAAGTGTAACTATTAATACAAGTAATACAGTGACATCTATCTATCTATATCTATCTATCTATCTATCTATCTATCTATCTATCTATCTATCTATCTATATCTGTAACTAGATATAGTAAACACTTCGATAGTGCAGGTAGTAGTGCCCATAGAGTGTCCTAGGAAGACAGAGTATACGGCCTGACGTCCAAAATAATAGCTGAATAAATAATAGCTGAATGACCCCCTATGTAAGGAGACTCCTAGACAGGGGACACCTTACCACCAAACTACTGATGTTTGTAGTTGTTTGGTTAGGACATGCACACCAAATGTTGCCACATAGGAGTGTGCTATGGCACACACAGGGGTGCTGATCCGATTGGTTGAAGTAACAGTTCATTTTTTTTAAGGATGTGACATCTTTAAGGGTGATGTCACATCCTTTAAAAAAAAAAATTCTGCCATCACATGGTACAGGGAACCAATGGGATTGTGAGTGTACCACGTGGTGCCTCCAGCCCAGCCTATTTTTGCAGGAGAGCTATTTAGTATGTAAGTTTTATTTGTGGGAGAGATTTCTTAAGAAACAGCAGCTTGGGAAGAAGCTGGGAGCAACCGGGAGAAGCGGCAGAGGATTTTGCAGGGAAGCGAGCACAGGGAAAATCTCTTTAAGGCAAATCCTGCACCTAGGTTTACAGGGTACCGCAGTCTCCCAGTTGTAAGTGTGCGTGTTATTTTGCTGTATATGGTTGCGGATATTCCCTTTTCCAAAAAATTAATTTTATAAACTGTTTCTGTCTGTCGAATTGATCTCTGTTGTGTTAGTCCTGGTCTACTATGACACATACCTCCTCCCCCTCCTATCACACCCCTCCCCCACCTCTCTCACATCCCCTCCCCCACCTCTCTCACATCCCCTCCCCCACCTCTCTATCACACCTCCTCCCCCTCTCTATACACCTCCTCCCCCACCTCTCTATCACACTACCTCCCTCTCCTCTCTATCACACCTCCTCCCCCTCCTCTCTATACACCTCCTCCCCCTCCTCTCTATCACACCTCCTACCCCTCCTCTCTATCACACCTACTACCCCTCCTCTCTATCACACCTCCTCCCCCTCTATATCACACCCCCTCCCCCACCTCTCTATTACATCTGTTTCCACCCCTCCTCCCCTTCCTCTCTATCATATTTCCTCTCCATCATCCCTCTTTTTTTCATCTCTATTACCCCCCTGTTTATCACCCCACTTTCTCTCCCCCCTCTTTATCACCCCACTTTCTCTCCCCCCTCCCGCCCTCTCTCGCTCTCCCCCCCCCTCTCTTTCTACCTCCCCTCTCTCTCCCCCCTCCCCCCCTCATATCCTGTTCTGCATCCCCTCTCTATAAATCCATCTCCTCTCACCAGTCTCCCTTCCCGCCACTTTCCGACCTGATGCTCTTCCCTAACTAGTTCTCTGAGAAGGTGTGCACGTGACACAATCTCCCACATTGCAGCAAAAGGCACATGTTTCAGATCTCACCACTGCAGCCGTTAACCCCTTCCCGGACATTCAGCCCCGTGCGCTGACCTCCCTATATTTCAATTAGCTCGGCGACCACAGGGCCATGTGATTAAATCAAGCAGCTAATTACTTCTCAGCAGCTGCGGCTTGAGGTGAAAGACAAAAAAGCCAGCGACAGGTCTAAAAAAAAAACAACAATACTGTATTAAAACAATAAAATATTATTTATCATTTCTGCGATCTGGTTAGGGCTGGAATTAATATTTTCCTGTAATAAATGGAGAGATGTCCCATTTCTCTCACTCCCTGTGACTCCCCATTTCTCTCACTCCCTGTAACTCCCCATTTCTCTCACTCCCTGTGACTCCCCATTTCTCTCACTCCCTGTGACTCCCCATTTCTCTCTCACTCCCTGTGACTCCCCATTTCTCTCACTCCCTGTGACTCCCCATTTCTCTCTCACTCCCCATTTATCTCTCACTCCCTGTGACTCCCCATTTCTCTCTCACTCCCTGTGACTCCCCATATCTCTTTCACACCTTGTGACTCCCCATTTCCCTCTCTCCCTGTGACTCCCTGTGACTCCCCATTTCTCACTCACTCCCTGTGACTCCACATTTCTCTCTCACTCCCTGTGACTCCCCATTCCTCTCTCATTCCCCATTTCTCTCTCACTCCCTGTGACTCCCCATTTCTCTCTCACTCCCTGTGACTCCCCATATCTCTCTCACTCCCTGTGACTCCCCATATCTCTCTCACTCCCTGTGACTCCCCATATCTCTCTCACTCCATGTGACTCCCCATTTCTCTCACTCCCTGTGACTCCCCATTTCCCTCATTCCCTGTGACTCCCCGTTTCCCTCACTCCCTGTGACTCCCCATTTCTCTCACTCCCTGTGACACCCCATTTCTCTCACTCCCTGTGACTCCCCATGTCTCTCTCACTCCCTGTGACTCCACATTTCTCTCTCACTCCCTGTGACTCCCCATTCCTCTCTCACTCCCCATTTATCTCTCACTCCCTGTGACTCCCCATTTCTCTCTCACTCCCTGTGACTCCCCATTTCTCTCTCACTCCCTGTGACTCCCCATATCTCTCTCACTCCCTGTGACTCCCCATATCTCTCACTCCTTGTGACTCCCCATATCTCTCTCACTCCCTGTGACTCACCATATCTCTCACTCCCTGTGACTCCCCATATCTCTCACTCCTTGTGGCTCCCCATATCTCTCTCACTCCCTGTGACTCCCCATATCTCTCTCACTCCCTGTGACTCCCCATATTTCTCACTCCCTGTGACTCCCCATATTTCTCACTCCCTGTGACTCCCCATTTCTCTCTCACTGCCTGTGACTCCCCATTTCCCTCCCACTCACTGTGACTCCACATTTATTTCACTCCCTGTGACGTCCCATTTCTCTCTCACTCCCTGTGACTCCCCATTTCTCTCTCACTCCCTGTGACTCCCCATTTCCCTCTCACTCCCTGTGACTCCCATTTCCCTCTCACTCCCTGTGACTTCCCATTTACCTCTCACTCCCTGTGACTTCCCATTTCCCTCTCACTCCCTGTGACTCCCCGTGTCTCACTCCGTGACTCCCTATTTCTCTCACTCCCTGTGACTCCCCATGTCTCTCTCTCTTTGTGACTCCACATTTATCACTCCCTGTGACTCCCCATTTCCCTCACTCCCTGTGACTCCCCATTTCTCTCACTCCCTGTGACTCCCCATTTCTCTCACTCCCCGTGACTCCCCGTTTCTCTCACTCCCTGTGACTCCCCATGTCTCTCTCACTGCCTGTGACTCCCCATTTCTCTCTCACTCCCTGTGACTCCCCATTTCTCTCTCACTCCCTGTGACTCCCCATTTCTCTCTCACTCCCTGTGACTCCCCATTTCTCTCTCACTCCCTGTGACTCCCCATATCTCTCTGACTCCCTGTGACTCCCCATATCTCTCACTCCTTGTGACTCCCATATTTCTCTTACTCCCTGTGACTACCCATATCTCTCTCAATCCCTGTGACTCCCCATATCTCTCACTCCCTGTGACTCTCCATATCTCTCTCACTCCCTGTGACTCCCCATTTCTCTCTCACACCCTGTGACTCCCCATTTCCCTCACTCCCTGTGACTCCCCATTTCCCTCACTCCCTGTGACACCCCGTGTCTCTCTCACTCCCTGTGACTCCCTGTCTCTCTCACTCCCTGTGACTCCCCATGTCTCTCTCACTCCCTGTGACTCCCCATGTCTCTCTCACTCCCTGTGACTCCCCATTACTCTCTCACACCCTGTGACTCCCCATTTCCCTCACTCCCTGTGACTCCCCATTTCTCTCTCACTCCCTGTAACTCCCCATTTCTCTCTCACTCCCTGTGACTCCCCGTGTCTCACTCCGTGACTCCCTATTTCTCTCACTCCCTGTGACTCCCCATGTCTCTCTCTCTTTGTGACTCCACATTTATCACTGCCTGTGACTCCCCATTTCCCTCTCACTCCCTGTGACTCCCCATTTCTCTCACTCCCTGTGACTCCCCATTTCTCTCACTCCCCGTGACTCCCCGTTTCTCTCACTCCCTGTGACTCCCCATGTCTCTCTCACTGCCTGTGACTCCCCATTTCTCTCTCACTCCCTGTGACTCCCCATTTCTCTCTCACTCCCTGTGACTCCCCATATCTCTCTGACTCCCTGTGACTCCCCATATCTCTCACTCCTTGTGACTCCCATATTTCTCTTACTCCCTGTGACTACCCATATCTCTCTCACTCCCTGTGACTCCCCATATCTCTCACTCCCTGTGACTCTCCATATCTCTCTCACTCCCTGTGACTCCCCATTTCTCTCTCACACCCTGTGACTCCCCATTTCCCTCACTCCCTGTGACTCCCCATTTCCCTCACTCCCTGTGACTCCCCGTGTCTCTCTCACTCCCTGTGACTCCGTCTCTCTCACTCCCTGTGACTCCCTGTCTCTCTCACTCCCTGTGACTCCCCATGTCTCTCTCACTCCCTGTGACTCCCCATATCTCTCTCACTCCCTGTGACTCCCCATTACTCTCTCACACCATGTGACTCCCCATTTCCCTCACTCCCTGTGACTCCCCATTTCTCTCTCACTCCCTGTGACTCCCCATTTCTCTCTCACTCCCTGTGATTCCCCATTTCTCTCTGTCCCTGTGACTCCCCATTTCCCTCTCACTCCCTGTGACTCCCGTGTCTCTCACTCCGCGACTCCCTATTTCTCTCACTCCCTGTGACTCCCCATGTCTCTCTCTCTTTGTGACTCCCCATTTATCACTCCCTGTGACTCCCCATTTCCCTCTCACTCCCTGTGACTCCCCATTTCTCTCACTCTCTGTGACTCCCCATTTCTCTCTCTTCATGTGTCTACCCATTTCTATCTCACTCCCTGTGACTCCCCGTGTCCCTCTCACTCCCTGTGACTCCCCATTACTCTCTCACACCATGTGACTCCCCATTTCCCTCACTCCCTGTGACTCCCCATTTCTCTCTCACTCCATGTGTCTCCCCATTTCTCTCTCACTCCCTGTGACTCCCCATTTCCCTCCCACTCACTGTGACTCCCCATTTCCCTCCCACTCACTGTGACTCCCCATTTCTCTCACACCCTGTGACTCCCCATTTCCCTCCCACTCACTGTGACTCCCCATTTCTTTCCCTCCCTGTGACTCCCCATTTCTCTCACTCCATGTGACTCCCCATTTCCCTCTCACTCCCTGTGACTCCCATTTCCCTCTCACTCCCTGTGACTTCCCATTTACCTCTCACTCCCTGTGACTTCCCATTTCCCTCTCACACCCTGTGACTCCCCGTGTCTCTCACTCCGTTACTCCCTATTTCTCTCACTCCCTGTGACTCCCCATGTCTCTCTCTCTTTGTGACTCCACATTTATCACTCCCTGTGACTCCCCATTTCCCTCTCACTCCCTGTGACTCCCCATTTCTCTCTCACTCCCTGTGACTCCCCATTTCTCTCTCACTCCCCATTTATCTCTCACTCCCTGTGACTCCCCATTTCTCTCTCACTCCCTGTGACTCCCCATTTCTCTCTCACTCCCTGTGACTCCCCATATCTCTCTGACTCCCTGTGACTCCCCATATCTCTCTCACTCCTTGTGACTCCCATATTTCTCTTACTCCCTGTGACTACCCATATCTCTCTCACTCCCTGTGACTCCCCATATCTCTCACTCCCTGTGACTCCCCATGTCTCTCTCACTCCCTGTGACTCCCCATTTCTCTCTCACTCCCTGTGACTCCCCATTCCTCTCTCACTCCCCATTTCTCTCTCACTCCCTGTGACTCCCCATTTCTCTCTCACTCCCTGTGACTCCCCATATCTCTCTCACTCCCTGTGACTCGCCATATCTCTCACTCCTTGTGACTCCCCATATCTCTCTCACTCCCTGTGACTCACCATATCTCTCACTCCCTGTGACTCACCATATCTCTCACTCCCTGTGACTCCCCATATCTCTCTCACTCCCTGTGACTCCCCATATCTCTCTCACTCCCTGTGACTCCCCATATCTCTCTCACTCCATGTGACTCCCCATTTCTCTCACTCCCTGTGACTCCCCATTTCCCTCACTCCCTGTGACTCCCCGTTTCCCTCACTCCCTGTGACTCCCCATATCTCTCACTCCCTGTGACTCACCATATCTCTCTCACTCCCTGTGACTCCCCATATCTCTCTCACTCCCTGTGACTCCCCATTTCCCTCACTCCCTGTGACTCCCCATTTCCCTCACTCCCTGTGATTCCCCGTGTCTCTCTCACTCCCTGTGACTCCCTGTCTCTCTCACTCCCTGTGACTCCCCATTTCTCTCTCACTCCCTGTGACTCTCCATATCTCTCGCACTCCCTGTGACTCCCCATATTTCTCACTCCCTGTGACTCCCCATTTCTCTCTCACTGCCTGTGACTCCCCATTTCCCTCCCACTCACTGTGACTCCACATTTATTTCACTCCCTGTGACGTCCCATTTCTCTCTCACTCCCTGTGACTCCCCATTTCTCTCTCACGCCCTGTGACTCCCCATTTCTCTCTGTCCCTGTGACTCCCAATTTCCATTTCACTCCCTGTGACTCCCCATTTCCCTCTCACTCCCTGTGACTCCCATTTCCCTCTCACTCCCTGTGACTTCCCATTTACCTCTCACTCCCTGTGACTTCCCATTTCCCTCTCACTCCCTGTGACTCCCCGTGTCTCACTCCGTGACTCCCTATTTCTCTCACTCCCTGTGACTCCCCATGTCTCTCTCTCTTTGTGACTCCACATTTATCACTCCCTGTGACTCCCCATTTCCCTCTCACTCCCTGTGACTCCCCATTTCTCTCACTCCCTGTGACTCCCCATTTCTCTCACTCCCCGTGACTCCCCGTTTCTCTCACTCCCTGTGACTCCCCATGTCTCTCTCACTGCCTGTGACTCCCCATTTCTCTCTCACTCCCTGTGACTCCCCATTTCTCTCTCACTCCCCATTTATCTCTCACTCCCTGTGACTCCCCATTTCTCTCTCACTCCCTGTGACTCCCCATTTCTCTCTCACTCCCTGTGACTCCCCATATCTCTGACTCCCTGTGACTCCCCATATCTCTCACTCCTTGTGACTCCCATATTTCTCTTACTCCCTGTGACTACCCATATCTCTCTCACTCCCTGTGACTCCCCATATCTCTCACTCCCTGTGACTCTCCATATCTCTCTCACTCCCTGTGACTCCCCATTTCTCTCTCACACCCTGTGACTCCCCATTTCCCTCACTCCCTGTGACTCCCCATTTCCCTCACTCCCTGTGACTCCCCATTTCCCTCACTCCCTGTGACTCCCCGTGTCTCTCTCACTCCCTGTGACTCCCTGTCTCTCTCACTCCCTGTGACTCCCCATTTCTCTCTCACTCCCTGTTACACCCCATTTCTCTCTCACTCCCTGTGACTCCCCATTTCCCTCACTCCCTGTGACTCCCCGTGTCTCTCTCACTCCCTGTGACTCCCTGTCTCTCACTCCCTGTGACTCCCCATGTCTCTCTGTCCCTGTGACTCCCCATTTCCCTCTCACTCCCTGTGACTCCCCATTTCCCTCTCACTCCCTGTGACTCCCATTTCCCTCTCACTCCCTGTGACTCCCGTGTCTCTCACTCCGCGACTCCCTATTTCTCTCACTCCCTGTGACTCCCCATGTCTCTCTCTCTTTGTGACTCCCCATTTATCACTCCTTGTGACTCCCCATTTCCCTCTCACTCCCTGTGACTCCCCATTTCTCTCACTCTCTGTGACTCCCCATTTCTCTCTCTTCTCCATGTATCTACCCATTTCTATCTCACTCTCTGTGACTCCCCATTTCTCTCTCACTCCATGTGTCTCCCCATTTCTATCTCACTCCCTGTGACTCCCCATTTCTCTCTCACTCCCTGCGACTCTCCATATCTCTCTCACTCCCTGTGACTCCCCATATTTCTCACTCCCTGTGACTCCCCATTTCTCTCTCACTCCCTGTGACTCCCCATTTCCCTCCCACACACTGTGACTCCCCATTTCCCTCCCACTCACTGTGACTCCCCATTTCTCTCACACCCTGTGACTCCCCATTTCCCTCCCACTCACTGTGACTCCCCATTTCTTTCCCTCCCTGTGACTCCCCATTTCTCTCACTCCATGTGACTCCCCATTTCCCTCTCACTCCCTGTGACTCCCATTTCCCTCTCACTCCCTGTGACTTCCCATTTACCTCTCACTCCCTGTGACTTCCCATTTCCCTCTCACACCCTGTGACTCCCCGTGTCTCTCACTCCGTGACTCCCTATTTCTCTCACTCCCTGTGACTCCCCATGTCTCTCTCTCTTTGTGACTCCACATTTATCACTCCCTGTGACTCCCCATTTCCCTCTCACTCCCTGTGACTCCCCATTTCTCTCTCACTCCCTGTGACTCCCCATTTCTCTCTCACTCCCCATTTATCTCTCACTCCCTGTGACTCCCCATTTCTCTCTCACTCAATGTGACTCCCCATTTCTCTCTCACTCCCTGTGACTCCCCATATCTCTCTCACTCCTTGTGACTCCCATATTTCTCTTACTCCCTGTGACTACCCATATCTCTCTCACTCCCTGTGACTCCCCATATCTCTCACTCCCTGTGACTCTCCATATCTCTCTCACTCCCTGTGACTCCCCATTTCTCTCTCACACCCTGTGACTCCCCATTTCCCTCACTCCCTGTGACTCCCCATTTCCCTCACTCCCTGTGACTCCCCATTTCCCTCACTCCCTGTGACTCCCCGTGTCTCTCTCACTCCCTGTGACTCCCTGTCTCTCTCACTCCCTGTGACTCCCCATTTCTCTCTCACTCCCTGTTACACCCCATTTCTCTCTCACTCCCTGTGACTCCCCATTTCCCTCACTCCCTGTGACTCCCTGTGTCTCTCTCACTCCCTGTGACTCCCTGTCTCTCACTCCCTGTGACTCCCCATGTCTCTCTCACTCCCTGTGACTCCCCATTTCTCTCTCACTCCCTGTGACTCCCCATTTCTCTCTCACTCCCTGTTACACCCCATTTCTCTCTCACTCCCTGTGACTCCCCATTTCTCTCACTCCCTGTGATTCCCCATTTCTCTCTGTCCCTGTGACTCCCCATTTCCCTCTCACTCCTTGTGACTCCCATATTTCTCTTACTCCCTGTGACTACCCATATCTCTCTCACTCCCTCTGACTCCCCATATCTCTCACTCCCTGTGACTCTCCATATCTCTCTCACTCCCTGTGACTCCCCATTTCTCTCTCACACCCTGTGACTCCCCATTTCCCTCACTCCCTGTGACTCCCCGTGTCTCTCTCACTCCCTGTGACTCCCTGTCTCTCTCACTCACTGTGACTCCCTGTCTCTCTCACTCCCTGTGACTCCCCATGTCTCTCTCACTCCCTGTGACTCCCCATGTCCCTCTCACTCCCTGTGACTCCTCGTGTCTCTCTCACTCCCTGTGACTCCCCATTTCTCTCTCACTCCCTGTTACTCCCAATTTCTCTCTCACTCCCTGTGACTCCCCATTTCTCTCACTCCCTGTGACTCCCATTTCCCTCTCACTCCCTGTGACTCCCATTTCCCTCTCACTCCCTGTGACTTCCCATTTCCCTCTCACTCCCTGTGACTCCCCGTGTCTCTCACTCCGTGACTCCCTATTTCTCTCACTCCCTGGGACTCCCCATGTCTCTCTCTCTTTGTGACTCCCCATTTATCACTCCCTGTGACTCCCCATTTCCCTCTCACTCCCTGTGACTCCCCATTTCTCTCACTCTGTGACTCCCCATTTCTCTCTCACTCTCTGTGACTCCCCATTTCTCTCTCACTCCCTGTGACTCCCCATTTCTCTCTCACTCCCTGTTACTCCCCATTTCTCTCTCACTCCCTGTGACTCCTCGTGTCTCTCTCACTCCCTGTGACTCCCCATTTCTCTCTGTCCCTGTGACTCCCCATTTCCCTCTCACTCCCTGTGACTCCCCATTTCCCTCTCACTCCCTGTGACTCCCATTTCCCTCTCACTCCGTGACTTCCCATTTCCCTCTCACTCCCTGTGACTCCTGTGTCTATCACTCCGTGACTCCCTATTTCTCTCACTCCCTGTGACTCCCCATGTCTCTCTCTCTCTCTCTCTCTTTGTGACTCCCCATTTATTACTCCCTGTGACTCCCCATTTCCTTCTCACTCCCTGTGACTCCCCATTTCTCTCACTCTCTGTGACTCCCCATTTCTCTCTCACTCCATGTGTCTCCCCATTTCTCTCTCACTCCCTGTGACTCCCCATTTCTCTCTCACTCCCTGTTACTCTCCATATCTCTCTCACTCCCTGTTACTCTCCATATCTCTCACTCCCTGTGACTCCCCATATTTCTCACTCCCTGTGACTCCCCATTTCTCTCACTCCCTGTGACTCCCCATTTCTCTCTCACTCACTGTGACTCCCCATTTCCCTCCCACTCACTGTGACTCCCCATTTCCCTCCCACTCACTGTGACTCACCATTTCTCTCACTCCCTGTGACTCCCCATTTCCCTCCCACTCACTGTGACTCCCCATTTCTTTCACTCCCTGTGACTCCCCATTTCTCTCACTCCATGTGACTCCCCATTTCCCTCTCACTCCCTGTGACTCCCCATGTCTCTCTCACTCCCTGTGACTCCCCATTTCTCTCACACCCTGTGACTCCCCATTTCTCTCTCACTCCCTGTGCCTCCCCATTTCCCTCCCACTCACTGTGACTCCCCATTTCCCTCCCACTCACTGTGACTCACCATTTCTCTCACTCCCTGTGACTCCCCATTTCCCTCCCACTCACTGTGACTCCCCATTTCTTTCACTCCCTGTGACTCCCCATTTCTCTCACTCCATGTGACTCCCCATTTGCCTCTCACTCCCTGTGACTCCCCATGTCTCTCTCACTCCCTGTGACTCCCCATTTCCCTCTCACTCCCTGTGAATCCCCATTTCCCTCTCACTCCCTGTGACTCCCCATGTCTCTCTCACTCCCTGTGACTCCCCATTTCCTTCTCACTCCCTGTGACTCGCCATTTCCCTCACTCACCGTGACTTCCCATTTCCCTCACTCCCCGTGACTGCCCATATCTCTCTCACTCCTTGTTACTCCCCATTTCTCTTTCACTCCCCGTGACACCCCATCTCTCTCACTCCCTGTGACTCCCCATTTCCCTCACTCCCTGTGACTCCCCATTTCCCTCACTCCCTGTGACTCCCCGTGTCTCTCTCACTCCCTGTGACTCCCTGTCTCTCTCACTCCCTGTGACTCCCCATTTCTCTCTCACTCCCTGTTACACCCCATTTCTCTCTCACTCCCTGTGACTCCCCATTTCCCTCACTCCCTGTGACTCCCCGTGTCTCTCTCACTCCCTGTGACTCCCTGTCTCTCACTCCCTGTGACTCCCCATGTCTCTCTCACTCCCTGTGACTCCCCATTTCTCTCTCACTCCCTGTGACTCCCCATTTCTCTCTCACTCCCTGTTACACCCCATTTCTCTCTCACTCCCTGTGACTCCCCATTTCTCTCACTCCCTGTGATTCCCCATTTCTCTCTGTCCCTGTGACTCCCCATTTCCCTCTCACTCCTTGTGACTCCCATATTTCTCTTACTCCCTGTGACTACCCATATCTCTCTCACTCCCTGTGACTCCCCATATCTCTCACTCCCTGTGACTCTCCATATCTCTCTCACTCCCTGTGACTCCCCATTTCTCTCTCACACCCTGTGACTCCCCATTTCCCTCACTCCCTGTGACTCCCCGTGTCTCTCTCACTCCCTGTGACTCCCTGTCTCTCTCACTCACTGTGACTCCCTGTCTCTCTCACTCCCTGTGACTCCCCATGTCTCTCTCACTCCCTGTGACTCCCCATGTCCCTCTCACTCCCTGTGACTCCTCGTGTCTCTCTCACTCCCTGTGACTCCCCATTTCTCTCTCACTCCCTGTTACTCCCAATTTCTCTCTCACTCCCTGTGACTCCCCATTTCTCTCACTCCCTGTGACTCCCATTTCCCTCTCACTCCCTGTGACTCCCATTTCCCTCTCACTCCCTGTGACTTCCCATTTCCCTCTCACTCCCTGTGACTCCCCGTGTCTCTCACTCCGTGACTCCCTATTTCTCTCACTCCCTGGGACTCCCCATGTCTCTCTCTCTTTGTGACTCCCCATTTATCACTCCCTGTGACTCCCCATTTCCCTCTCACTCCCTGTGACTCCCCATTTCTCTCACTCTGTGACTCCCCATTTCTCTCTCACTCTCTGTGACTCCCCATTTCTCTCTCACTCCCTGTGACTCCCCATTTCTCTCTCACTCCCTGTTACTCCCCATTTCTCTCTCACTCCCTGTGACTCCTCGTGTCTCTCTCACTCCCTGTGACTCCCCATTTCTCTCTGTCCCTGTGACTCCCCATTTCCCTCTCACTCCCTGTGACTCCCCATTTCCCTCTCACTCCCTGTGACTCCCATTTCCCTCTCACTCCCTGTGACTTCCCATTTCCCTCTCACTCCCTGTGACTCCTGTGTCTATCACTCCGTGACTCCCTATTTCTCTCACTCCCTATGACTCCCCATGTCTCTCTCTCTCTCTCTCTCTTTGTGACTCCCCATTTATTACTCCCTGTGACTCCCCATTTCCTTCTCACTCCCTGTGACTCCCCATTTCTCTCACTCTCTGTGACTCCCCATTTCTCTCTCACTCCATGTGTCTCCCCATTTCTCTCTCACTCCCTGTGACTCCCCATTTCTCTCTCACTCCCTGTTACTCTCCATATCTCTCTCACTCCCTGTTACTCTCCATATCTCTCACTCCCTGTGACTCCCCATATTTCTCACTCCCTGTGACTCCCCATTTCTCTCACTCCCTGTGACTCCCCATTTCTCTCACTCACTGTGACTCCCCATTTCCCTCCCACTCACTGTGACTCCCCATTTCCCTCCCACTCACTGTGACTCACCATTTCTCTCACTCCCTGTGACTCCCCATTTCCCTCCCACTCACTGTGACTCCCCATTTCTTTCACTCCCTGTGACTCCCCATTTCTCTCACTCCATGTGACTCCCCATTTCCCTCTCACTCCCTGTGACTCCCCATGTCTCTCTCACTCCCTGTGACTCCCCATTTCTCTCACACCCTGTGACTCCCCATTTCTCTCTCACTCCCTGTGCCTCCCCATTTCCCTCCCACTCACTGTGACTCCCCATTTCCCTCCCACTCACTGTGACTCACCATTTCTCTCACTCCCTGTGACTCCCCATTTCCCTCCCACTCACTGTGACTCCCCATTTCTTTCACTCCCTGTGACTCCCCATTTCTCTCACTCCATGTGACTCCCCATTTCCCTCTCACTCCCTGTGACTCCCCATGTCTCTCTCACTCCCTGTGACTCCCCATTTCCCTCTCACTCCCTGTGAATCCCCATTTCCCTCTCACTCCCTGTGACTCCCCATGTCTCTCTCACTCCCTGTGACTCCCCATTTCCTTCTCACTCCCTGTGACTCGCCATTTCCCTCACTCACCGTGACTTCCCATTTCCCTCACTCCCCGTGACTGCCCATATCTCTCTCACTCCTTGTTACTCCCCATTTCTCTTTCACTCCCCGTGACACCCCATCTCTCTCACTCCCTGTGACTCCCCATTTCTCTCTCACGCCCTGTGACTCCCCATTTCTCTCTCACGCCCTGTGACTCCCCATTTCTCTCTCACGCCCTGTGACTCCCCATTTCTCTCTGACGCCCTGTGACTCCCCATATCTCTCTCACTCCCTGTGAATCTCCATATCTCTCTCACTCCCTGTGACTCCCCATATCTCTCTCACTCCCTGTGACTCCCCATTTCTCTCTCACTCCCTGTGACTCCCCATTTCCCTCACTCCCTGTGACTCCCCATTTCCCTCTCGCTCCCTGTGACTCCCCGTGTCTCTCTCGCTCCCTGTGACTCCCTGTCTCTCTCACTCCCTGTGACTCCGTCTCTCACACTCCCTGTGACTCCCTGTCTCTCTCACTCCCTGTGACTCCTCGTGTCTCTCTCACTCCCTGTGACTCCCCATTTCTCTCTGTCCCTGTGACTCCCCATTTCCCTCTCACTCCCTGTGACTCCCCATTTCCCTCTCACTCCCTGTGACTCTCATTTCCCTCTCACTCCCTGTGACTTCCCATTTCTCTCTCACTCCCTGTGACTCCCGTGTCTCTCACTCCGTGACTCCCTATTTCTCTCACTCCCTGTGACTCCCCATGTCTCTCTCTCTTTGTGACTCCCCATTTATCACTCCCTGTGACTCCCCATTTCCCCCTCACTCCCTGTGACTCCCCATTTCTCTCACTCTCTGTGATTCCCCATTTCTCTCTCACTCCATGTGTCTCCCCATTTCTCTCTCACTCCCTGTGACTCCCCATTTTTCTCTCAATCCCTGTGGCTCTCCATATCTCTCTCACTCCCTGTGACTCCCCATATTTCTCACTCCCTGTGACTCCCCATTTCTCTCTCACTCCCTGTGACTCCCCATTTCCCTCCCACTCACTGTGACTCCCCATTTCCCTCCACTCACTGTGACTCCCCATTTCCCTCCCACTCACTGTGACTCCCCATTTCTCTCACACCCTGTGACTCCCCATTTCCCTCCCACTCACTGTGACTCCCCATTTCTTTCACTCCCTGTGACTCCCCATTTCTCTCACTCCATGTGACTCCCCATTTCCCTCTCACTCCCTGTGACTCCCCATTTCCCTCTCACTCCCTGTGACTCCCCATGTCTCTCTCACTCCCTGTGACTCACCATTTCTCTCACTCCCTGTGACTCCCCATTTCCCTCCCACTCACTGTGACTCCCCATTTCTTTCACTCCCTGTGACTCCCCATTTCTCTCACTCCATGTGACTCCCCATTTCCCTCTCACTCCCTGTGACTCCCCATGTCTCTCTCACTCACTGTGACTCCCCATTTCTTTCACTCCCTGTGACTCCCCATTTCTCTCACTCCATGTGACTCCCCATTTCCCTCTCACTCCCTGTGACTCCCCATTTCCCTCTCACTCCCTGTGACTCCCCATGTCTCTCTCACTCCCTGTGACTCCCCATGTCTCTCTCACTCCCTGTGACTCACCATTTCTCTCACTCCCTGTGACTCCCCATTTCCCTCCCACTCACTGTGACTCCCCATTTATTTCACTCCCTGTGACTCGCCATTTCCCTCACTCACCGTGACTCCCCATTTCCCTCACTCACCGTGACTCCCCATTTCCCTCACTCCCCGTGACTGCCCATATCTCTCTCACTCCTTGTTACTCCCCATTTCCCTCCCACTCACTGTGACTCCCCATTTCTTTCACTCCCTGTGACTCCCCATTTCCCTCCCACTCACTGTGACTCCCCATTTCCCTCCCACTCACTGTGACTCCCCATTTCCCTCCCACTCACTGTGACTCCCCATTTCTCTCACACCCTGTGACTCCCCATTTCCCTCCCACTCACTGTGACTCCCCATTTCTTTCACTCCCTGTGAATCCCCATTTCTCTCACTCCATGTGACTCCCCATTTCCCTCTCACTCCCTGTGACTCCCCATTTCCCTCTCACTCCCTGTGACTCCCCATGTCTCTCTCACTCCCTGTGACTCACCATTTCTCTCACTCCCTGTGACTCCCCATTTCCCTCCCACTCACTGTGACTCCCCATTTCTTTCACTCCCTGTGACTCCCCATTTCTCTCACTCCATGTGACTCCCCATTTCCCTCTCACTCCCTGTGACTCCCCATGTCTCTCTCACTCCCTGTGACTCCCCATTTCCCTCTCACTCCCTGTGAATCCCCATTTCCCTCTCACTCCCTGTGACTCCCCATGTCTCTCTCACTCCCTGTGACTCCCCATTTCCTTCTCACTCCCTGTGACTCGCCATTTCCCTCACTCACCGTGACTTCCCATTTCCCTCACTCCCCGTGACTGCCCATATCTCTCTCACTCCTTGTTACTCCCCATTTCTCTTTCACTCCCCGTGACACCCCATCTCTCTCACTCCCTGTGACTCCCCATTTCTCTCTCACGCCCTGTGACTCCCCATTTCTCTCTCACGCCCTGTGACTCCCCATTTCTCTCTCACGCCCTGTGACTCCCCATTTCTCTCTGACGCCCTGTGACTCCCCACATCTCTCTCACTCCCTGTGAATCTCCATATCTCTCTCACTCCCTGTGACTCCCCATATCTCTCTCACTCCCTGTGACTCCCCATTTCTCTCTCACTCCCTGTGACTCCCCATTTCCCTCACTCCCTGTGACTCCCCATTTCCCTCTCGCTCCCTGTGACTCCCCGTGTCTCTCTCGCTCCCTGTGACTCCCTGTCTCTCTCACTCCCTGTGACTCCCTGTCTCTCACACTCCCTGTGACTCCGTCTCTATCACTCCCTGTGACTCCTCGTGTCTCTCTCACTCCCTGTGACTCCCCATTTCTCTCTGTCCCTGTGACTCCCCATTTCCCTCTCACTCCCTGTGACTCCCCATTTCCCTCTCACTCCCTGTGACTCTCATTTCCCTCTCACTCCCTGTGACTTCCCATTTCTCTCTCACTCCCTGTGACTCCCGTGTCTCTCACTCCGTGACTCCCTATTTCTCTCACTCCCTGTGACTCCCCATGTCTCTCTCTCTTTGTGACTCCCCATTTATCACTCCCTGTGACTCCCCATTTCCCCCTCACTCCCTGTGACTCCCCATTTCTCTCACTCTCTGTGACTCCCCATTTCTCTCTCACTCCATGTGTCTCCCCATTTCTCTCTCACTCCCTGTGACTCCCCATTTTTCTCTCAATCCCTGTGACTCTCCATATCTCTCTCACTCCCTGTGACTCCCCATATTTCTCACTCCCTGTGACTCCCCATTTCTCTCTCACTCCCTGTGACTCCCCATTTCCCTCCCACTCACTGTGACTCCCCATTTCCCTCCCACTCACTGTGACTCCCCATTTCCCTCCCACTCACTGTGACTCCCCATTTCTCTCACACCCTGTGACTCCCCATTTCCCTCCCACTCACTGTGACTCCCCATTTCTTTCACTCCCTGTGACTCCCCATTTCTCTCACTCCATGTGACTCCCCATTTCCCTCTCACTCCCTGTGACTCCCCATTTCCCTCTCACTCCCTGTGACTCCCCATGTCTCTCTCACTCCCTGTGACTCACCATTTCTCTCACTCCCTGTGACTCCCCATTTCCCTCCCACTCACTGTGACTCCCCATTTCTTTCACTCCCTGTGACTCCCCATTTCTCTCACTCCATGTGACTCCCCATTTCCCTCTCACTCCCTGTGACTCCCCATGTCTCTCTCACTCCCTGTGACTCCCCATGTCTCTCTCACTCACTGTGACTCCCCATTTCTTTCACTCCCTGTGACTCCCCATTTCTCTCACTCCATGTGACTCCCCATTTCCCTCTCACTCCCTGTGACTCCCCATTTCCCTCTCACTCCCTGTGACTCCCCATGTCTCTCTCACTCCCTGTGACTCACCATTTCTCTCACTCCCTGTGACTCCCCATTTCCCTCCCACTCACTGTGACTCCCCATTTATTTCACTCCCTGTGACTCGCCATTTCCCTCACTCACCGTGACTCCCCATTTCCCTCACTCACCGTGACTCCCCATTTCCCTCACTCCCCGTGACTGCCCATATCTCTCTCACTCCTTGTTACTCCCCATTTCCCTCCCACTCACTGTGACTCCCCATTTCTTTCACTCCCTGTGACTCCCCATTTCCCTCCCACTCACTGTGACTCCCCATTTCCCTCCCACTCACTGTGACTCCCCATTTCCCTCCCACTCACTGTGACTCCCCATTTCCCTCTTACTCACTGTGACTCCCCATTTCTTTCACTCCCTGTGACTCCCCATTTCTCTCACTCCATGTGACTCCCCATTTCCCTCTCACTCCCTGTGACTCCCCATTTCCCTCTCACTCCCTGTGACTCCCCATGTCTCTCTCACTCCCTGTGACTCACAATTTCTCTCACTCCCTGTGACTCCCCATTTCCCTCCCACTCCCTGTGACTCCCCATTTCTTTCACTCCCTGTGACTCCTCATTTCTCTCACTCCATGTGACTCCCCATTTCCCTCTCACTCCCTGTGACTCCCCATGTCTCTCTCACTCACTGTGACTCCCCATTTCTTTCACTCCCTGTGACTCCCCATTTCCCTCACTCCATGTGACTCCCCATTTCCCTCTCACTCCCTGTGACTCCCCATTTCCCTCTCACTCCCTGTGACTCCCCATGTCTCTCTCACTCCCTGTGACTCACCATTTCTCTCACTCCCTGTGACTCCCCATTTCCCTCCCACTCACTGTGACTCCCCATTTCTTTCACTCCCTGTGACTCGCCATTTCCCTCACTCACCGTGACTCCCCATTTCCCTCACTCACCGTGACTCCCCATTTCCCTCACTCCCCGTGACTGCCCATATCTCTCTCACTCCTTGTTACTCCCCATTTCTCTTTCACTCCCCGTGACACCCCATCTCTCTCACTCCCTGTGACTCCCCATTTCTCTCTCACGCCCTGTGACTCCCCATTTCTCTCTCACGCCCTGTGACTCCCCATTTCTCTCTCACGCCCTGTGACTCCCCATTTCTCTCTCACGCCCTGTGACTCCCCATATCTCTCTCACTCCCTGTGACTCTCCATATCTCTCTCACTCCCTGTGACTCCCCATATCTCTCTCACTCCCTGTGACTCCCCATTTCTCTCTCACTCCCTGTGACTACCCATTTCCCTCACTCCCTGTGACTCCCCATTTCCCTCTCGCTCCCTGTGACTCCCCGTGTCTCTCTCGCTCCCTGTGACTCCCTGTCTCTCACTCCCTGTGACTCCCTGTCTCTCACTCCCTGTGACTCCCTGTCTCTCACACTCCCTGTGACTCCCCATGTCTCTCTCACTCCCTGTGACTCCTCGTGTCCCTCTCACTCCCTGTGACTCCTCGTGTCTCTCTCACTCCCTGTGACTCCCCATTTCTCTCTCACTCCCTGTTACTCCCCATTTCTCTCTCACTCCCTGTGACTCCCCATTTCTCTCTCACTCCCTGTGACTTCCCATTTCCCTCTCACTCCCTGTCACTCCCGTGTCTCTCACTCCGTGACTCCCTATTTCTCTCACTCCCTGTGACTCCCCATGTCTCTCTCTCTTTGTGACTCCCCATTTATCACTCCCTGTGACTCCCCATTTCCCCCTCACTCCCTGTGACTCCCCATTTCTCTCACTCTCTGTGACTCCCCATTTCTCTCTCACTCCATGTGTCTCCCCATTTCTCTCTCACTCCCTGTGACTCCCCATTTCTCTCTCACTCCCTGTGACTCTCCATATCTCTCTCACTCCCTGTGACTCCCCATATTTCTCACTCCCTGTGACTCCCCATTTCTCTCTCACTCCCTGTGACTCCCCATTTCCCTCCCACTCACTGTGACTCCCCATTTCCCTCCCACTCACTGTGACTCCCCATTTCTCTCACACCCTGTGACTCCCCATTTCCCTCCCACTCACTGTGACTCCCCATTTCTTTCACTCCCTGTGACTCCCCATTTCTCTCACTCCATGTGACTCCCCATTTCCCCCTCACTCCCTGTGACTCCCCATTTCTCTCACTCTGTGACTCACCCATTTCTCTCTCACTCCATGTGTCTCCCCATTTCTCTCTCACTCCCTGTGACTCCCCATTTCTCTCTCACTCCCTGTGACTCACCATATCTCTCTCACTCCCTGTGACTCCCCATATTTCTCACTCCCTGTGACTCCCCATTTCTCTCTCACTCCCTGTGACTCCCCATTTCCCTCCCACTCACTGTGACCCCCATTTCCCTCCCACTCACTGTGACTCCCCATTTCTCTCACACCCTGTGACTCCCCATTTCCCTCCCACTCACTGTGACTCCCCATTTCTTTCACTCCCTGTGACTCCCCATTTCTCTCACTCCATGTGACTCCCCATTTCCCTCTCACTCCCTGTGACTCCCCATTTCCCTCTCACTCCCTGTGACTCCCCATGTCTCTCTCACTCCCTGTGACTCACCATTTCTCTCACTCCCTGTGACTCCCCATTTCCCTCCCACTCACTGTGACTCCCCATTTCTTTCACTCCCTGTGACTCCCCATTTCTCTCACTCCATGTGACTCCCCATTTCCCTCTCACTCCCTGTGACTCCCCATGTCTCTCTCACTCACTGTGACTCCCCATTTCTTTCACTCCCTGTGACTCCCCATTTCTCTCACTCCATGTGACTCCCCATTTCCCTCTCACTCCCTGTGAGTCCCCATTTCCCTCTCACTCCCTGTGACTCCCCATGTCTCTCTCACTCCCTGTGACTCACCATTTCTCTCACTCCCTGTGACTCCCCATTTCCCTCCCACTCACTGTGACTCCCCATTTCTTTCACTCCCTGTGACTCCCCATTTCTCTCACTCCATGTGACTCCCCATTTCCCTCTCACTCCCTGTGACTCCCCATGTCTCTCTCACTCCCTGTGACTCCCCATTTCCTTCTCACTCCCTGTGACTCGCCATTTCCCTCACTCACCGTGACTCCCCATTTCCCTCACTCCCCGTGACTCCCCATTTCTCTCTCACGCCCTGTGACTCCCCATTTCTCTCACGCCCTGTGACTCCCCATTTCTCTCTCACGCCCTGTGACTCCCAATTTCTCTCTCACGCCCTGTGACTCCCCATATCTCTCTCACTCCCTGTGACTCTCCATATCTCTCTCACTCCCTGTGACTCCCCATATCTCTCTCACTCCCTGTGACTCCCCATTTCTCTCTCACTCCCTGTGACTCCCCATTTCCCTCACTCCCTGTGACTCCCCATTTCCCTCTCGCTCCCTGTGACTCCCCGTGTCTCTCTCGCTCCCTGTGACTCCCTGTCTCTCTCACTCCCTGTGACTCCGTCTCTCACACTCCCTGTGACTCCCTATGTCTCTCTCACTCCCTGTGACTCCTCGTGTCCCTCTCACTCCCTGTGACTCCTCGTGTCTCTCTCACTCCCTGTGACTCCCCATTTCTCTCTCACTCCCTGTTACTCCCCATTTCTCTCTCACTCCCTGTGACTCCCCATTTCTCTCTCACTCCCTGTGACTTCCCATTTCCCTCTCACTCCCTGTGACTCCCCGTGTCTCTCACTCCGTGACTCCCTATTTCTTTCACTCCCTGTGACTCCCCATTTATCACTCCCTGTGACTCCCCATTTCCCTCTCACTCCCTGTGACTCCCCATTTCTCTCACTCTCTGTGACTCCCCATTTCTCTCTCACTCCATGTGTCTCCCCATTTCTCTCTCACTCCCTGTGACTCCCCATTTCTCTCTCACTCCCTGTGACTCCCCATTTCTCTCTCACTCCCTGTGACTCCCCATTTCTCTCACTCCCTGTGACTCCTCGTGTCTCTCTCACTCCCTGTGACTCCCCATTTCTCTCTGTCCCTGTGACTCCCCATTTCCCTCTCACTCCCTGTGACTCCCCATTTCCCTCTCACTCCCTGTGACTCTCATTTCCCTCTCACTCCCTGTGACTCTCATTTCCCTCTCACTCCCTGTGACTTCCCATTTCCCTCTCACTCCCTCTCACTCCCTGTGACTCCCGTGTCTCTCACTCCGAGATTCCCTATTTCTCTCACTCCCTGTGACTCCCCATGTCTCTCTCTCTTTGTGACTCTCCATTTATCACTCCCTGTGACTCCCCATTTCCCCCTCACTCCCTGTGACTCCCCATTTCTCTCACTCTCTGTGACTCCCCGTGTCTCTCTCACTCCCTGTGACTCCCCGTGTCTCTCTCACTCCCTGTGACTCCCCGTGTCCCTCTCACTCCCTGTGACTCCCCGTGTCTCTCTCTCTCCCTGTGACTCCCCATTTCTCTCTCACTCCCTGTGACTCCCCATTTCTCTCTCACTCCCTGTGATTCCCAATTTCTCTCTCACTCCCTGTGACTCCCCATTTCTCTCTCACTCCCTGCGACTCCCCATTTCTCTCTCACTACCTGTGACTCCCATTTCCCTCTCACTCCCTGTGACTTCCCATTTCCCTCTCACTCCCTGTGACAACCCCGTGTCTCTCACTCCGTGACTCCCTATTTCTCTCACCCCCTGGGACTCCCCATGTCTCTCTTTGTGACTCCCCATTTATCACTCCCTGTGACTCCCCATTTCCCTCTAACTCCCTGTGACTCCCCATTTCTCTCACTCTGTGACTCCCCATTTCTCTCTCACTCCATCTGTCTCCCCATTTCTCTCTCACTCCCTGTGACTCCCCATTTCTCTCTCACTCCCTGTGACTCCTCGTGTCTCTCTCACTCCCTGTGACTCCCCATTTCCCTCTCACTCCCTGTGACTCATTTCCCTCTCACTCCCTGTGACTTCCCATTTCCCTCTCACTCCCTGTGACTCCCGTGTCTCTCACCCTTTGTGACTCCCCATTTATCACTCCCTGTGACTCCCCATTTCCCTCTCACTCCCCGTGACTCCCTATTTCTCTCACTCCCTGTGGCTCCCCATGTCTCTCTCCCTTTGTGACTCCCCATTTATCACTCCCTGTGACTCCCAATTTCCCTCTCACTCCCTGTGACTCCCCATTTCTCTCACTCTCTGTTACTCCCCATTTTTCTCTCACTCCATGTGTCTCCCCATTTCTCTCTCACTCCCTGTGACTCCCCATTTCTCTCTCACTCCCTGTGACTCTCCATATCTCTCTCACTCCCTGTGACTCCCCATATTTCTCACTCCCTGTGGCTCCCCATTTCTCTCTCACTCCCTGTGACTCCCCATTTCCCTCCCACTCACTGTGACTCCCATTTCCCTCCCACTCACTGTGACTCCCCATTTCTCTCACACCCTGTGACTCCCCATTTCCCTCCCACTCCCTGTGACTCCCCATTTCCCTCTCACTCCCTGTGACTCCCCATGTCTCTCTCACTCCCTGTGACTCCCCATTTCTCTCTCACTCCCTGTGACTCCCCATTTCTCTCTCACTCCCTGTGACTCCCCATTTCTCTCTCACTCCCTGTGACTCCCCATTTCTCTCTCACTCCCTGTGACTCCCCATTTCTCTCTCACTCCCTGTGACTCCTCGTGTCTCTCTCACTCCCTGTGATTCCCCATTTCCCTCACTCCCCGTGACTGCCCATTTCTCTCTCACTCCCCGTGACACCCCATATCTCTCTCACTCTCTGTGACTCCCCATTTCTCTCTCACGCCCTGTGACTCCCCATTTCTCTCATGCCCTGTGACTCCCCATTTCTCTCTCACGCCCTGTGACTCCCCATTTCTCTCTCACGCCCTCTGACTCCCCATATCTCTCACTCCCTGTGACTCCCCATTTCTCTCTCACTCCCTGTGACTCCCCATTTCTCTCACTCCCTGTGACTCCCCATGTCCCTCTCACTCCCTGTGACTCCCCATTTCTCTCTCACTCCTGTGACTCCACATGTCCCTCACTCCCTGTGACTCCCCATTTCTCTCACTCCCTGTGACTCCCCATATCTCTCTCACTCCTTGTGACTCCCCATATCTCTCTCACTCCCTGTGACTCGCCATATCTCTCACTCCCTGTGACTCCCAATATCTCTCACTCCCTGTGACTCCCCATATCTCTCTCACTCCCTGTGACTCCCCATTTCTCTCTCACTCCCTGTGACTCTCCATTTACCTTACTCCCTGTGACTCCCCATTTCCCTCACTCCCTGTGACTCCCCGTGTCGCTCTCACTCCCTGTGACTCCCCGTGTCTCTCTCACTCCCTGTGACTCCCCGTGTCCCTCTCACTCCCTGTGACTCCCCGTGTCTCTCTCACTCCCTGTGACTCCCCATTTCTCTCTCAATCCCTGTGACTCCCCATTTCTCTCTCACTCCCTGTGACTCCCCATTTCTCTCTCACTCCCTGTGACTCCCCATTTCTCTCTCACTCCCTGTGACTCCCCATTTCTCTCTCACTCCCTGTGACTCCCCATTTCTCTCTCACTCCCTGTGACTCCCCATTTCTCTCTGTCCCTGTGACTCCCCATTTCTCTCTCACTCCCTGTGACTCCCCATTTCTCTCTCACTCCCTGTGACTCCCATTTCCCTCTCACTCCCTGTGACTTCCCATTTCCCTCTCACTCCCTGTGACTTCCCATTTCCCTCTCACACCCTGTGACTCCCCCTGTCTCTCACTCCGTGACTCCCTATTTCTCTCACTCCCTGTGACTCCCCGTGTCTCTCTCTCTCTCTTTGTGACTCCGCATTTATCACTCCCTGTGACTCCCCATTTCTCTCTCACTCCCTGTGACTCCCCATTTCCCTCCCACTCACTGTGACTCCCATTTCCCTCCCACTCACTGTGACTCCCCATTTCTCTCACACCCTGTGACTCCCCATTTCCCTCCCACTCCCTGTGACTCCCCATTTCCCTCTCACTCCCTGTGACTCCCCATGTCTCTCTCACTCCCTGTGACTCCCCATTTCTCTCTCACTCCCTGTGACTCCCCATTTCTCTCTCACTCCCTGTGACTCCCCATTTCTCTCTCACTCCCTGTGACTCCCCATTTCTCTCTCACTCCCTGTGACTCCCCATTTCTCTCTCACTCCCTGTGACTCCTCGTGTCTCTCTCACTCCCTGTGATTCCCCATTTCCCTCACTCCCCGTGACTGCCCATTTCTCTCTCACTCCCCGTGACACCCCATATCTCTCTCACTCTCTGTGACTCCCCATTTCTCTCTCACGCCCTGTGACTCCCCATTTCTCTCATGCCCTGTGACTCCCCATTTCTCTCTCACGCCCTGTGACTCCCCATTTCTCTCTCACGCCCTCTGACTCCCCATATCTCTCACTCCCTGTGACTCCCCATTTCTCTCTCACTCCCTGTGACTCCCCATTTCTCTCACTCCCTGTGACTCCCCATGTCCCTCTCACTCCCTGTGACTCCCCATTTCTCTCTCACTCCTGTGACTCCACATGTCCCTCACTCCCTGTGACTCCCCATTTCTCTCACTCCCTGTGACTCCCCATATCTCTCTCACTCCTTGTGACTCCCCATATCTCTCTCACTCCCTGTGACTCGCCATATCTCTCACTCCCTGTGACTCCCAATATCTCTCACTCCCTGTGACTCCCCATATCTCTCTCACTCCCTGTGACTCCCCATTTCTCTCTCACTCCCTGTGACTCTCCATTTACCTTACTCCCTGTGACTCCCCATTTCCCTCACTCCCTGTGACTCCCCGTGTCGCTCTCACTCCCTGTGACTCCCCGTGTCTCTCTCACTCCCTGTGACTCCCCGTGTCCCTCTCACTCCCTGTGACTCCCCGTGTCTCTCTCACTCCCTGTGACTCCCCATTTCTCTCTCAATCCCTGTGACTCCCCATTTCTCTCTCACTCCCTGTGACTCCCCATTTCTCTCTCACTCCCTGTGACTCCCCATTTCTCTCTCACTCCCTGTGACTCCCCATTTCTCTCTCACTCCCTGTGACTCCCCATTTCTCTCTCACTCCCTGTGACTCCCCATTTCTCTCTGTCCCTGTGACTCCCCATTTCTCTCTCACTCCCTGTGACTCCCCATTTCTCTCTCACTCCCTGTGACTCCCATTTCCCTCTCACTCCCTGTGACTTCCCATTTCCCTCTCACTCCCTGTGACTTCCCATTTCCCTCTCACACCCTGTGACTCCCCCTGTCTCTCACTCCGTGACTCCCTATTTCTCTCACTCCCTGTGACTCCCCGTGTCTCTCTCTCTCTCTTTGTGACTCCGCATTTATCACTCCCTGTGACTCCCCATTTCCCTCTCACTCCCTGTGACTCCCCATTTCTCTTACTCTCTGTGACTACCCATTTCTCTCTCACTCCCTGTGACTCCCCATTTCTCTCTCACTCCCTGTGACTCCCCATTTCTCTTTCACTCCCTGTGACTCCCCATTTCTCTCACTCCCTGTGACTCCCCGTGTCTCTCACTCCGTGACTCCCTATTTCTCTCACCTCCTGGGACTCCCCATGTCTCTCTCTCTTTGTGACTCCCCATTTATCACTCCCTGTGACTCCCCATTTCCCTCTAACTCCCTGTGACTCCCCATTTCTCTCATTCTGTGACTCCCCATTTCTCTCTCACTCCATGTGTCTCCCCATTTCTCTCTCACTCCCTGTGACTCCCCATTTCTCTCTCACTCCCTGTGACTCTCCATATCTCTCTCACTCCCTGTGACTCACCATATTTCTCACTCCCTGTGACTCCCCATTTCTCTCTCACTCCCTGTGACTCCTCATTTCTCTCTCACTCTCTGTGACTCCCCATTTCCCTCCCACTCACTGTGACTCCCCATTTCCCTCCCACTCACTGTGACTCCCCATTTCTCTCACTCCCTGTGACTCCCCATTTCCCTCCCACTCACTGTGACTCCCCATTTCTTTCACTCCCATTGACTCCCCATTTCTCTCACTCCATGTGACTCCCCATTTCCCTCTCACTCCCTGTGACTCCCCATGTCTCTCTCACTCCCTGTGACTCCCCATTTCCCTCTCACTCCATGTGACTTCCCATGTCTCTCTCACTCCCTGTGACTCCCCATTTCCCTCTCACTCCCTGTGACTCCCCATGTCTCTCTCACTCCCTGTGACTCCCCATTTCCTTCTCACTCCCTGTGACTCCCCATTTCCTTCACTCCCCGTGACTCCCCATTTCCCTCACTCCCCGTGACACCCCATATCTCTTTCACTCCCTGTGACTCCCCATTTCTCTCTCACGCCTTGTGACTCCTCATTTCTCTCACGCCCTGTGACTCCCCATTTCTCTCTCACGCCCTGTGACTCCCCATTTCTCTCTCACGCCCTGTGACTCCCCATATCTCTCTCACTCCCTGTGACTCCACATTTCTCTCTCACGCCCTGTGACTCCCCATTTCTCTCTCACTCCCTGTGACTCCCAATTTCCCTCACTCTCTGTGACTTCCCATTTCCCTCACTCCCTGTGACTCCCCGTGTCTCTCTCACTCCCTGTGACTCCCTGTCTCTCACTCCCTGTGACTCCCTTTCTCTCTCACTCCCTGTGACTCCCTGTCTCTCTCACTCCCTGTGACTCCCCATGTCTATCACTCCCTGTGACTCCTCATGTCCCTCTCACTCCTTGTGACTCCTCGTGTCTCTCTCACTCCCTGTGACTCCCCATTTCTCTCTCACTCCCTGTTACTCCCCATTTCTCTCTCACTCCCTGTGACTCCCCATTTCTCTCTCACTCCCTGTGACTCCCATTTCCCTCTCACTCCCTGTGACTTCCCATTTCCCTCTCACTCCCTGTGACTCCCTATTTCTCTCATTCCCTGTGACTCCCCATGTCTCTCTCTCTTTGTGACTCCCCATTTATCATTCCCTGTGACTCCCCATTTCCCTCTCACTCCCTGTGACTCCCCATTTCTCTCACTCTCTGTGACTCCCCATTTCTCTCTCACTCCATGTGTCTCCCCATTTCTCTCTCACTCCTTGTGACTCCCCATTTCTCTCACTCCCTGTTACTCCCCATTTCTCTCACTCCCTGTGACTCTCATTTCCCTCTCACTCCCTGTGACTTCCCTTTTCCCTCTCACTCCCTGTGACTCCCGTGTCTCTCACTCCGTGACTCCCTATTTCTCTCACTCCCTGTGATTCTCCATATCTCTCTCACTCCCTGTGACTCCCCATATTTCTCACTCCTTGTGACTCCCCATTTCTCTCTCACTCCCTGTGACTCCCCATTTCCCTCCCACTCACTGTGACTCCCCATTTCCCTCCAACTCACTGTGACTCCCCATTTCTCTCACTCCCTGTGACTCCCCATTTCCCTCCCACTCACTGTGACTCCCCATTTCTCTCACTCCCTGTGACTCCCCATTTCCCTCCCACTCACTGTGACTCCCCATTTCTCTCACTCCATGTGACTCCCCATTTCTCTCACTCCATGTGACTCCCCATTTCCCTCTCACTCCATGTGACTCCCCATTTCCCTCTCACTCCCTGTGACTCCCCATGTCTCTCTCACTCCCTGTGACTCCCCATTTCCTTCTCACTCCCTGTGACTCCCTATTTCCCTCACTCCCCGTGACTGCCCATATCTCTCTCACTCCTTTTTACTCCCCATTTCTCTCTCACTCCCCGTGACACCCCATATCTCTCTCACTCCCTGTGACTCCCCATTTCTCTCTCACGCCCTGTGACTCCCCATTTCTCTCTCACGCCCTGTGACTCCCCATTTCTCTCTCACACCCTGTTACTCCCCATATCTCTCACTCCCTGTGACTCCCCATTTCTCTCTCACTCCCCGTGACTCACCATTTCTCTCTCACTCCCTGTGACTCCCCATGTCTCTCACTCCCTGTGACTCCCCATGTCCCTCTCACTCCGTGACTCCCCATTTCTCTCACTCCTGTGACTCCACATGTCCCTCACTCCCTGTGACTCCCCATTTCTCTCACTCCCTGTGACTCCCCATATCTCTCTCACGCCCTGTGCCTCGCCATATCACTCACTCCCTGTGACTCCCAATATCTCTCACTCCCTGTGACTCCTCATTTCTCTCTCACTCCCTGTGACTCTCCATTTACCTTACTCCCTGTGACTCCCCATTTCCCTCACTCCCTGTGACTCCCCGTGTCGCTCTCACTCCCTGTGACTCCCCGTGTCTCTCTCACTCCCTGTGACTCCCCGTGTCTCTCTCACTCCCTGTGACTCCCCATTTCTCTCTCACTCCCTGTGACTCCCCATTTCTCTCTCACTCCCTGTGACTCCCCATTTCTCTCTCACTCCCTGTGACTCCCCATTTCTCTCTGTCCCTGTGACTCCCCATTTCTCTCTGTCCCTGTGACTCCCCATTTCCCTCTCACTCCCTGTGAATCCCATTTCCCTCTCACTCCCTGTGACTTCCCATTTCCCTCTCACTCCCTCTGACTTCCCATTTCCCTCTCACTCCCTGTGACTTCCCATTTCCCTCTCACTCCCTGTGACTCCCCGTGTCTCTCACTCCGTGACTCCCTATTTCTCTCACTCCCTGTTACTCCCCATGTCTCTCTCTCTTTATGACTCCGCATTTATCACTCCCTGTGACTCCCCATTTCCCTCTCACTCCCTGTGACTCCCCATCTCTTTCACTCCCTGTGACTCCCCATTTCTCTCACTCGATCTGACTCCCCATTTCCCTCTCACTCCCTGTGACTCCCCATGTCTCTCTCACTCCCTGTGACTCCCCATTTCCTTCTCACTCCCTGTTACTCCCCATTTCCCTCTCACTCCCTGTGACTCCCCATTTCTTTAACTCCCTGTGACTCCCCATTTCCCTCTCACTCCCTGTGACTCCCCATTTCTCTCTCACTCCCTGTGACTCTCCATATCTCTCTCACTCCCTGTGACTCCCCATATTTCTTACTCCCTGTGGCTCCCCATTTCTCTCTCACTCCCTGTGACTCGCCATTTCCCTCCCACTCACCGTGACTCCCCATCTCTTTCACTCCCTGTGACTCCCCATTTCTCTCACTCCATCTGACTCCCCATTCCCTCTCACTCCCTGTGACTCCCCATGTCTCTCTCTCTCCCTGTGACTCCCCATTTCCTTCTCACTCCCTGTTACTCCCCATTTCCCTCCCACTCACCGTGACTCCCCATCTCTTTCACTCCCTGTGACTCCCCATTTCTCTCACTCCATCTGACTCCACATTTCTCTCTCACCCTGTGACTCCCCATTTCTCTCACTCCCTATGACTCCACATTTCCTTCTCACTCCCTGTTACTCCCCATTTCCCTCTCACTCCCTGTGACTCCCCATTTCTTTAACTCCCTGTGACTCCCCATTTCCCTCTCACTCCCTGTGACTCCCCATTTCTCTCTCACTCCCTGTGACTCCCCATTTCTCTCTCACTCCCTGTGACTCTCCATATCTCTCTCACTCCCTGTGACTCCCCATATTTCTCACTCCCTGTGGCTCCCAATTTCTCTCTCACTCCCTGTGACTCCCCATTTCCCTCTCACTCCCTGTGACTCCCCATTTCCCTCCCACTCACCGTGACTCCCCATCTCTTTCACTCCCTGTGATTCCCCATTTCTCTCACTCCATGTGACTCCCCATTTCCCTCTCACTCCCTGTGACTCCCCATTTCCCTCTCACTCCCTGTGACTCCCCATGTCTCTCTCACTCCCTGTGACTCCCCATTTCCCTCTCACTCCCTGTGACTCCCCATGTCTCTCTCACTCCCTGTGACTCCCCATGTCTCTCACTCCCTGTGACTCCCCATTCCCTTCTCACTCCCTGTGACTCCCCATTTCCCTCACTCCCTTTGACTCCACATTTATTTCACTCCCTGTGATGCCCCATCTCTCTCTCACTCCCCGTGACTACCCATATCTCCCTCACTCCCTGTGACTCCCATTTCTCTCTCACGCCCTGTGACTCCCCATTTCTCTCTGTCCCTGTGACTCCCCATTTCCCTCTCACTCCCTGTGACTCCCCATTTCCCTCTCACTCCCTGTGACTCCCATTTCCCTCTCACTCCCTGTGACTTCCCATTTACCTCTCACTCCCTGTGACTTCCCATTTCCCTCTCACTCCCTGTGACTCCCCGTGTCTCTCACTCCGTGACTCCCTATTTCTCTCACTCCCTGTGACTCCCCATGTCTCTCTCTCTTTGTGACTCCCCGTTTATCACTCCCTGTGACTCCCCATTTCCCTCTCACTCCCTGTGACTCCCCATTTCTCTCACTCTCTGTGACTCCTCATTTCTCTCTCACCCTGTGACCCCCCATGTCTCTGTCACTCCCTGTGACTCCCAATTTCCTTCTCACTCCCTGTGACTCCCCATTTTCCTCTTACTCCCTGTGACTCCCCATTTCTTTAACTGCCTGTGACTCCCCATTTCTCTCTCACTCCCTGTGACTCCCCGTGTCTCTCTCACTCCCTGTGACTCCCCATTTCTCTCTCATGCTCTGTGACTCCCTATATCTCTCCAACTCCCTGTGACTCCCCATGTCTCTCTCACTCCCTGTGACTCCCCATTTCTCTCACTCTCTGTGACTCCACATTTCTCTCTCACCCTGTGACTCCCCATGTCTCTATCACTCCCTGTAACTCCCAATTTCCTTCTCACTCCCTGTGACTCCCCATTTCCCTCTCACTCCCTGTGACTCCCCATTTCTTTAACTCCCTGTGACTCCCCATTTCTCTCTCACTCCCTGTGACTCCCCACGTGTCTCTCACTCCCTGTGACTCCCCATATCTCTCTCACTCCCTGTGACTCCCCATATCTCTCTCACTCCCTGTGACTCCCCATATCTCTCTCACTCCCTGTGACTCCCCATATCTCTCTCACTCCTTGTGACTCCCCATTTCTCTCTCTCACTCTCTGTGACTCCCCATTTCTCTCAATCCCTAAGACTCCACATTTCCTTCTCACTCCCTGTGACTCCCCATTTCCCTCCCACTCACCGTGACTCCGCATTTCCCTCTCACTCCCTGTGACTCCCCATTTCCCTCTCACTCCCTGTGACTCCCCATGTCTTTCTCACTCCGTGACTCCCCATTTCCCTCTCACTCCCTGTGACTCCCCATGTCTCTCTCACTCCCTGTGACTCCCCATTTCCCTCTCACTCCCTGTGACTCCCCATTCCCTTCTCACTCCCTGTGACTCCCCATTTCCCTCACTCCCTGTGACTCCCCATTTCCCTCCCCTCCCTGTGACTCCACATTTATTTCACTCCCTGTGACGCCCCATCTCTCTCTCACTCCCCATGACTACCCATATCTCTCTCACTCCCTGTGACTCCCCATTTCTCTCTCACGCCCTGTGACTCCCCATTTCTCTCTGTCCCTGTGACTCCCCATTTCCCTCTCACTCCCTGTGACTCCCCATTTCCCTCTCACTCCCTGTGACTCCCATTTCCCTCTCACTCCCTGTGACTTCCCATTTACCTCTCACTCCCTGTGACTTCCCATTTCCCTCTCACTCCCTGTGACTCCCCGTGTCTCTCACTCCGTGACTCCCTATTTCTCTCACTCCCTGTGACTCCCCATGTCTCTCTCTCTTTGTGACTCCCCATTTATCACTCCCTGTGACTCCCCATTTCCCTCTCACTCCCTGTGTCTCCCCATTTCTCTCTCACTCCCTGTGACTCCCCATTTCTCTCACTCCCTGTGACTCCCCATTTCTCTCACTCCCTGTGACTCCCCATTTCTCTCACTCCCTGTGACTCCCCATTTCTCTCTCACTCCGTGACTTCCCATTTCCCTCTCACTCCCTGTGACTCCCCGTGTCTCTCACTCCGTGACTCCCTATTTCTCTCACTCCCTGTGACTCCCCATGTCTCTCTCTCTTTGTGACTCCCCATTTATCACTCCCTGTGACTCCCCATTTCCCTCTCACTCCGTGACTCCACATTTATTTCACTCCCTGTGATGCCCCATTTCTCTCTCACTCCCCGTGGCTCCCCATATCTCTCTCACTCCCTGTGACTCCCCATTTCTCTCACGCCCTGTGACTCCCCATTTCTCTCTCACGCCCTGTGACTCCCCATTTCTCTCTCATGCTCCGTGACTCCCCATTTCTCTCTCACGCCCTGTGACTCCCTATATCTCTCACTCCCTGTGACTCCCCATGTCTCTCCCACTCCCTGTGACTCCCCATGTCTCTCTCACTCCCTGTGACTCCCCATGTCTCTCTCACTCCCTGTGACTCCCCATGTCTCTCTCCCTCACTGTGACTCCCCATGTCTCTCTCGCTCCCGGTGACTCCCCATTTCTCTCTCGCTCCATGTGACTCCACATTTCTCTCTTGCTCCCTGTGACTCCACATTTCTCTCTCACTCCCTGTGACTCCCCATTTCCCTCTCACTCCCTGTGACTCCCCATTTCCCTCTCACTCCGTGTCTCACCATTTCCCTCTCACTCCCTGTGACTCCCCATTTCCCTCTCACTCCCTGTGACTCCCCATTTTCCTCTCACTCCCTGTGACTCCCATTTCCCTCTCACTCCCTGTGACTTCCCATTTACCTCTCACTCCCTGTGACTTCCCATTTCCCTCTCACTCCCTGTGACTCCCCGTGTCTCTCACTCCGTGACTCCCTATTTCTCTCACTCCCTGTGACTCCCCATGTCTTTCTCTCTTTGTGACTCCCCGTTTCTCACTCCCTGTGACTCCCCATTTCCCTCTCACTCCCTGTGACTCCCCATTTCTCTCACTCTCTGTGACTCCACATTTCTCTCTCACCCTGTGACCCCCCATGTCTCTGTCACTCCCTGTGACTCCCAATTTCCTTCTCACTCCCTGTGACTCCCCATTTTCCTCTTACTCCCTGTGACTCCCCATTTCTTTAACTGCCTGTGACTCCCCATTTCTCTCTCACTCCCTGTGACTCCCCGTGTCTCTCTCACTCCCTGTGACTCCCCATTTCTCTCTCATGCTCTGTGACTCCCTATATCTCTCCAACTCCCTGTGACTCCCCATGTCTCTCTCACTCCCTGTGACTCCCCATGTCTCTATCACTCCCTGTAACTCCCAATTTCCTTCTCACTCCCTGTGACTCCCCATTTCCCTCTCACTCCCTGTGACTCCCCATTTCTTTAACTCCCTGTGACTCCCCATTTCTCTCTCACTCCCTGTGACTCCCCACGTGTCTCTCACTCCCTGTGACTCCCCATATCTCTCTCACTCCCTGTGACTCCCCATATCTCTCTCACTCCCTGTGACTCCCCATATCTCTCTCACTCCCTGTGACTCCCCATATCTCTCTCACTCCTTGTGACTCCCCATTTCTCTCTCTCACTCTCTGTGACTCCCCATTTCTCTCAATCCCTAAGACTCCACATTTCCTTCTCACTCCCTGTGACTCCCCATTTCCCTCCCACTCACCGTGACTCCGCATTTCCCTCTCACTCCCTGTGACTCCCCATTTCCCTCTCACTCCCTGTGACTCCCCATGTCTTTCTCACTCCCTGTGACTCCCCATTTCCCTCTCACTCCCTGTGACTCCCCATGTCTCTCTCACTCCCTGTGACTCCCCATTTCCCTCTCACTCCCTGTGACTCCCCATTCCCTTCTCACTCCCTGTGACTCCCCATTTCCCTCACTCCCTGTGACTCCCCATTTCCCTCCCCTCCCTGTGACTCCACATTTATTTCACTCCCTGTGACGCCCCATCTCTCTCTCACTCCCCATGACTACCCATATCTCTCTCACTCCCTGTGACTCCCCATTTCTCTCTCACGCCCTGTGACTCCCCATTTCTCTCTGTCCCTGTGACTCCCCATTTCCCTCTCACTCCCTGTGACTCCCCATTTCCCTCTCACTCCCTGTGACTCCCATTTCCCTCTCACTCCCTGTGACTTCCCATTTACCTCTCACTCCCTGTGACTTCCCATTTCCCTCTCACTCCCTGTGACTCCCCGTGTCTCTCACTCCGTGACTCCCTATTTCTCTCACTCCCTGTGACTCCCCATGTCTCTCTCTCTTTGTGACTCCCCATTTATCACTCCCTGTGACTCCCCATTTCCCTCTCACTCCCTGTGTCTCCCCATTTCTCTCTCACTCCCTGTGACTCCCCATTTCTCTCACTGCCTGTGACTCCCCATTTCTCTCACTCCCTGTGACTCCCCATTTCTCTCACTCCCTGTGACTCCCCATTTCTCTCACTCCCTGTGACTCCCCATTTCTCTCTCACTCCGTGACTTCCCATTTCCCTCTCACTCCCTGTGACTCCCCGTGTCTCTCACTCCGTGACTCCCTATTTCTCTCACTCCCTGTGACTCCCCATGTCTCTCTCTCTTTGTGACTCCCCATTTATCACTCCCTGTGACTCCCCATTTCCCTCTCACTCCGTGACTCCACATTTATTTCACTCCCTGTGATGCCCCATTTCTCTCTCACTCCCCGTGGGTCCCCATATCTCTCTCACTCCCTGTGACTCCCCATTTCTCTCACGCCCTGTGACTCCCCATTTCTCTCTCACGCCCTGTGACTCCCCATTTCTCTCTCATGCTCCGTGACTCCCCATTTCTCTCTCACGCCCTGTGACTCCCTATATCTCTCACTCCCTGTGACTCCCCATGTCTCTCCCACTCCCTGTGACTCCCCATGTCTCTCTCACTCCCTGTGACTCCCCATGTCTCTCTCACTCCCTGTGACTCCCCATGTCTCTCTCACTCCCTGTGACTCCCCATGTCTCTCTCACTCCCTGTGACTCCCCATGTCTCTCTCCCTCACTGTGACTCCCCATGTCTCTCTCGCTCCCGGTGACTCCCCATTTCTCTCTCGCTCCATGTGACTCCACATTTCTCTCTTGCTCCCTGTGACTCCACATTTCTCTCTCACTCCCTGTGACTCCACATTTCTCTCTCACCCTGTGACCCCACATGTCTCTGTCACTCCCTGTGACTCCCAATTTCCTTCTCACTCCCTGTGACTCCCCATTTTCCTCTTACTCCCTGTGACTCCCCATTTCTTTAACTCCCTGTGACTCCCCATTTCCTCTCACTCCCTGTGACTCCCCACGTGTCTCTCACTCCCTGTGACTCCCCATTTCCCTCTCACTCCCTGTGACTCCCAATTTCCCTCTCACTCCCTGTGACTCCCCGTGTCTCTCTCACTCCCTGTGACTCCCCGTGTCTCTCTCACTCCATGACTCCCCATGTGTCTCTCACTCCCTGTGACTCCCCATATCTCTCTCCCTGTGACTCTCCATTTCTCTCTCACTCCCTGTGACTCCCCGTGTCTCTCACACTCCCTGTGACTCCCCGTGTCTCTCTCCCTCCCTGTGACTCCCCGTGTCTCTCTCACTCCCTGTGACTCCCCGTGTCTCTCTCACTCCCTGTGACTCCCCGTGTCTCTTTCACTCCCTGTGACTCCCCATGTCTCTTTCACTCCCTGTGACTCCCCATATCTCTCTCACTCCGTGACCCCCATGTCTCTTTCACTCCCTGTGACTCCCCATATCTCTCTCACTCCCTGTGACTCCCCATTTCTCTCACTGCCTGTGTTCTCCCCATATCTCTCTCACTCCCTGTGACTCCCCATTTCTCTCTCACTCCCTGTGACTCCCCATTTCTCTCTCACTCCCTGTGACTCCCCATGTCTCTCTCACTCCCTGTGACTCCCCATTTCTCTCTCACTCCCTGTGACTCCCCATTTCCCTCACTCCCTGTGACTCCCCATTTCCCGCTCACTCCCTGTGACACCCCATTTCCCTCTCACTCCCTGTGACTCCCCATTTCCCTCACTCCCTGTGACTCCCCATTTCTCTCTCTCCCTGTGACTCCCCATTTTTCTCTCACTCCCTGTGATTCCCCATTTCCCTCTCACCCCCTGTGACTCCCCATTTCCCTCTCACTCCCTGTGACTCCCCATTTCCCTCTCACTCCCTGTGACTCCCCATTTCCCTCTCACTCCGTGTCTCACCATTTCCCTCACTCCCTGTGACTCCCCATTTCCCTCTCACTCCCTGTGACTCCCCATTTTCCTCTCACTCCCTGTGACTCCCATTTCCCTCTCACTCCCTGTGACTTCCCATTTACCTCTCACTCCCTGTGACTTCCCATTTCCCTCTCACTCCCTGTGACTCCCCGTGTCTCTCACTCCGTGACTCCCTATTTCTCTCACTCCCTGTGACTCCCCATGTCTCTCTCTCTTTGTGACTCCCCGTTTCTCACTCCCTGTGACTCCCCATTTCCCTCTCACTCCCTGTGACTCCCCATTTCTCTCACTCTCTGTGACTCCACATTTCTCTCTCACCCTGTGACCCCCCATGTCTCTGTCACTCCCTGTGACTCCCAATTTCCTTCTCACTCCCTGTGACTCCCCATTTTCCTCTTACTCCCTGTGACTCCCCATTTCTTTAACTGCCTGTGACTCCCCATTTCTCTCTCACTCCCTGTGACTCCCCATTTCTCTCTCACTCCCTGTGACTGCCCATTTCCCTCTCACTCCCTGTGACTCCCAATTTCCCTCTAACTCCCTGTGACTCCCCGTGTCTCTCTCACTCCCTGTGACTCCCCGTGTCTCTCTCACTCCCTGTGACTGACCGTGTCTCTCTCACTCCATGACTCCCCATGTGTCTCTCACTCCCTGTGACTCCCCATATCTCTCTCCCTGTGACTCTCCATTTCTCTCTCACTCCCTGTTACTCCCCGTGTCTCTCACACTCCCTGTGACTCCCCGTGTCTCTCTCCCTCCCTGTGACTCCCCGTGTCTCTCTCACTCCCTGTGACTCCCCGTGTCTCTTTCACTCCCTGTGACTCCCCGTGTCTCTTTCACTCCCTGTGACTCCCCATATCTCTCTCACTCCGTGACCCCCATGTCTCTTTCACTCCCTGTGACTCCCCATATCTCTCTCACTCCCTGTGACTGCCCATTTCTCTCTCACTCCCTGTGACTCCCCATTTCTCTCTCACGCCCTGTGACTCCCCATTTCTCTCTCACGCCCTGTGACTCCCCATTTCTCTCTCATGCTCTGTGACTCCCCATTTCTCTCTCACGCCCTGTGACTCCCTATATCTCTCTCACTCCCTGTGACTCCCCATGTCTCTCTCACTCCCTGTGACTCCCCATGTCTCTCTCACTCCCTGTGACTCCCCATGTCTCTCTCACTCCCTGTGACTCCCCATTTCTCTCTCACTCCCTGTGACTCCCCATTTCTCTCACTGCCTGTGTTCTCCCCATATCTCTCTCACTCCCTGTGACTCCCCATTTCTCTCTCACTCCCTGTGACTCCCCATTTCTCTCTCACTCCCTGTGACTCCCCATTTCCCTCACTCCCTGTGACTCCCCATTTCCCGCTCACTCCCTGTGACACCCCATTTCCCTCTCACTCCCTGTGACTCCCCATTTCCCTCACTCCCTGTGACTCCCCATTTCTCTCTCTCCCTGTGACTCCCCATTTTTCTCTCACTCCCTGTGATTCCCCATTTCCCTCTCACCCCCTGTGACTCCCCATTTCCCTCTCACTCCGTGACTCCCCATTTCCCTCTCACTCCCTGTGACTCCCCATTTCCCTCTCACTCCGTGTCTCACCATTTCCCTCTCACTCCCTGTGACTCCCCATTTCCCTCACTCCATGTGACTCCCCATTTCCCTCTCACTCCCTGTGACTCCCATTTCCCTCTCACTCCCTGTGACTTCCCATTTACCTCTCACTCCCTGTGACTTCCCATTTCCCTCTCACTCCCTGTGACTCCCCGTGTCTCTCACTCCGTGACTCCCTATTTCTCTCACTCCCTGTGACTCCCTGTGACTCCCCATGTCTCTCTCTCTTTGTGACTCCCCGTTTATCACTCCCTGTGACTTCCCATTTACCTCTCACTCCCTGTGACTTCCCATTTCCCTCTCACTCCCTGTGACTCCCCGTGTCTCTCACTCCGTGACTCCCTATTTCTCTCACTCCCTGTGACTCCCCATGTCTCTCTCTCTTTGTGACTCCCCGTTTCTCACTCCCTGTGACTCCCCATTTCCCTTTCACTCCCTGTGACTCCCCATTTCTCTCACTCTCTGTGACTCCACATTTCTCTCTCACCCTGTGACCCCCCATGTCTCTGTCACTCCCTGTGACTCCCAATTTCCTTCTCACTCCCTGTGACTCCCCATTTTCCTCTTACTCCCTGTGACTCCCCATTTCTTTAACTGCCTGTGACTCCCCATTTCTCTCTCACTCCCTGTGACTCCCCATTTCTCTCTCACTCCCTGTGACTGCCCATTTCCCTCTCACTCCCTGTGACTCCCAATTTCCCTCTCACTCCCTGTGACTCCCCGTGTCTCTCTCACTCCCTGTGACTCCCCGTGTCTCTCTCACTCCCTGTGACTCCCCGTGTCTCTCTCACTCCATGACTCCCCATGTGTCTCTCACTCCCTGTGACTCCCCATATCTCTCTCCCTGTGACTCTCCATTTCTCTCTCACTCCCTGTTACTCCCCGTGTCTCTCACACTCCCTGTGACTCCCCGTGTCTCTCTCCCTCCCTGTGACTCCCCGTGTCTCTCTCACTCCCTGTGACTCCCCGTGTCTCTCTCACTCCCTGTGACTCCCCGTGTCTCTTTCACTCCCTGTGACTCCCAATGTCTCTTTCACTCCCTGTGACTCCCCATATCTCTCTCACTCCGTGACCCCCATGTCTCTTTCACTCCCTGTGACTCCCCATATCTCTCTCACTCCCTGTGACTGCCCATTTCTCTCTCACTCCCTGTGACTCCCCATTTCTCTCTCACGCCCTGTGACTCCCCATTTCTCTCTCACGCCCTGTGACTCCCCATTTCTCTCTCATGCTCTGTGACTCCCCATTTCTCTCTCACGCCCTGTGACTCCCTATATCTCTCTCACTCCCTGTGACTCCCCATGTCTCTCTCACTCCCTGTGACTCCCCATGTCTCTCTCACTCCCTGTGACTCCCCATGTCTCTCTCACTCCCTGTGACTCCCCATTTCTCTCTCACTCCCTGTGACTCCCCATTTCTCTCACTGCCTGTGTTCTCCCCATATCTCTCTCACTCCCTGTGACTCCCCATTTCTCTCTCACTCCCTGTGACTCCCCATTTCTCTCTCACTCCGTGACTCCCCATGTCTCTCTCACTCCCTGTGACTCCCCATTTCTCTCTCACTCCCTGTGACTCTCCATTTCCCTCTCACTCCCTGTGACTCCCCATTTCCCGCTCACTCCCTGTGACACCCCATTTCCCTCTCACTCCCTGTGACTCCCCATTTCCCTCACTCCCTGTGACTCCCCATTTCTCTCTCTCCCTGTGACTCCCCATTTTTCTCTCACTCCCTGTGATTCCCCATTTCCCTCTCACCCCCTGTGACTCCCCATTCCCCTCTCACTCCGTGACTCCCCATTTCCCTCTCACTCCCTGTGACTCCCCATTTCCCTCACTCCCTGTGACTCCCCATTTCCCTCTCACTCCCTGTGACTCCCATTTCCCTCTCACTCCCTGTGACTTCCCATTTACCTCTCACTCCCTGTGACTTCCCATTTCCCTCTCACTCCCTGTGACTCCCCGTGTCTCTCACTCCGTGACTCCCTATTTCTCTCACTCCCTGTGACTCCCCATGTCTCTCTCTCTTTGTGACTCCCCGTTTATCACTCCCTGTGACTCCCCATTTCCCTCTCACTCCCTGTGACTCCCCATTTCTCTCACTCTCTGTGACTCCTCATTTCTCTCTCACTCCATGTGTCTCCCCGTGTCTCTCTCTCTCCCTGTGACTCCCCGTGTCCCTCTCACTCCCTGTGACTCCCCATTTCCCTCTCACTCCCTGTGACTCCCCATTTCCCTCTCACTCCCTGTGACTCCCCATTTCTCTCACTCTCTGTGACTCCTCATTTCTCTCTCACTCCATGTGTCTCCCCATTTCTCCCTCACTCCCTGTGACTCCCCATTTCTCTCACTCCCTGTGACTCCCCATTTCTCTCACTCCCTGTGACTCCCCATTTCCCTCTCACTCCCTGTGACTCCCCATTTCCCTCTCACTCCCTGTGACTTCCCATTTCCCTCTCACTTCCACTTCCCATTTCCCTCTCACTCCCTGTGACTCCCCGTGTCTCTCACTCCGTGACTCCCTATTTCTCTCACTCCCTGTGACTCCCCATGTCTCTCTCTCTTTGTGACTCCCCATTTATCACTCCCTGTGACTCCCCATTTCCCTCTCACTCCCTGTGACTCCACATTTATTTCAGTCCCTGTGATGCCCCATTTCTCTCACTCCCCGTGACTCCCCATTTCTCTCTCACGCCCTTTGACTCCCCATTTCTCTCTCACGCCCTGTGACTCCCCATTTCTCTCTCATGCTCTGTGACTCCCTATATCTCTCCAACTCCCTGTGACTCCCCATGTCTCTCTCACTCCCTGTGACTCCCCATGTCTCTCTCACTCCCTGTAACTCCCAATTTCCTTCTCACTCCCTGTGACTCCCCATTTCCCTCTCACTCCCTGTGACTCCCCATTTCTTTAACTCCCTGTGACTCCCCATTTCTCTCTCACTCCCTGTGACTCCCCACGTGTCTCTCACTCCCTGTGACTCCCCATATCTCTCACTCCCTGTGACTCCCCATATCTCTCTCACTCCCTGTGACTCCCCATATCTCTCTCACTCCCTGTGACTCTCCATATCTCTCTCACTCCTTGTGACTCCCCATTTCTCTCTCTCACTCTCTGTGACTCCCCATTTCTCTCAATCCCTATGACTCCACATTTCCTTCTCACTCCCTGTGACTCCCCATTTCCCTCCCACTCACCGTGACTCCCCATTTCCCTCTCACTCCCTGTGACTCCCCATTTCCCTCTCACTCCCTGTGACTCCCCATGTCTTTCTCACTCCCTGTGACTCCCCATGTCTTTCTCACTCCCTGTGACTCCCCATGTCTCTCTCACTCCCTGTGACTCCCCATTTCCCTCTCACTCCCTGTGACTCCCCATTCCCTTCTCACTCCCTGTGACTCCCCATTTCCCTCACTCCCTGTGACTCCCCATTTCCCTCACTCCCTGTGACTCCACATTTATTTCACTCCCTGTGACGCCCCATCTCTCTCTCACTCCCCATGACTACCCATTTCTCTCTCACGCCCTGTGACTCCCCATTTCTCTCTGTCCCTGTGACTCCCCATTTCCCTCTCACTCCCTGTGACTCCCCATTTCCCTCTCACTCCCTGTGACTCCCATTTCCCTCTCACTCCCTGTGACTTCCCATTTACCTCTCACTCCCTGTGACTTCCCATTTCCCTCTCACTCCCTGTGACTCCCCGTGTCTCTCACTCCGTGACTCACTATTTCTCTCACTCCCTGTGACTCCCCATGTCTCTCTCTCTTTGTGACTCCCCATTTATCACTCCCTGTGACTCCCCATTTCCCTCTCACTCCCTGTGACTCCCCATTTCTCTCACTCTCTGTGACTCCTCATTTCTCTCTCACTCCATGTGTCTCCCCATTTCTCTCTCACTCCCTGTGACTCCCCATTTCTCTCTCACTCCCTGTGACTCCCCATTTCTCTCACTCCCTGTGACTCCCCATTTCTCTCACTCCCTGTGACTCCCCATTTCTCTCACTCCCTGTGACTCTCCATTTCTCTCACTCCCTGTGACTCCCCATTTCCCTCTCACTCCCTGTGACTTCCCATTTCCCTCTCACTCCCTGTGACTCCCCGTGTCTCTCACTCCGTGACTCCCTATTTCTCTCACTCCCTGTGACTCCCCATGTCTCTCTCTCTTTGTGACTCCCCATTTTTCACTCCCTGTGACTCCCCATTTCCCTCTCACTCCGTGACTCCACATTTATTTCACTCCCTGTGATGCCCCATTTCTCTCTCACTCCCCGTGGCTCCCCATATCTCTCTCACTCCCTGTGACTCCCCATTTCTGAGTCACGCCCTGTGACTCCCCATTTCTCTCTCACGCCCTGTGACTCCCCATTTCTCTCTCATGCTCTGTGACTCCCCATTTCTCTCTCTCGCCCTGTGACTCCCTATATCTCTCTCACTCCCTGTGACTCCCCATGTCTCTCTCACTCCCTGTGACTCCCCATGTCTCTCTCACTCCCTGTGACTCCCCATGTCTCTCTCACTCCCTGTGACTCCCCATGTCTCTCTCCCTCACTGTGACTCCCCATGTCTCTCTCGCTCCCGGTGACTCCCCATGTCTCTCTCGCTCCATGTGACTCCACATTTCTCTCTCGCTCCATGTGACTCCACATTTCTCTCTTGCTCCCTGTGACTCCACATTTCTCTCTCACTCCCTGTGACTCCACATTTCTCTCTCACCCTGTGACCCCCCCATGTCTCTGTCACTCCCTGTGACTCCCAATTTCCTTCTCACTCCCTGTGACTCCCCATTTTCCTCTTACTCCCTGTGACTCCCCATTTCTTTAACTCCCTGTGACTCCCCATTTCTCTCTCACTCCCTGTGACTCCCCACGTGTCTCTCACTCCCTGTGACTCCCCATTTCCCTCTCACTCCCTGTGACTCCCCATTTCTCTCAATCCCTGTGACTCCCCATGTCTCTCTCTCTTTGTGACTCCCCATTTATCACTCCCTGTGACTCCCCATTTCCCTCTCACTCCCTGTGTCTCCCCATTTCTCTCTCACTCCCTGTGACTCCCCATTTCTCTCACTGCCTGTGACTCCCCATTTCTCTCACTCCCTGTGACTCCCCATTTCTCTCACTCCCTGTGACTCCCCATTTCTCTCACTCCCTGTGACTCCCCATTTCTCTCTCACTCCGTGACTTCCCATTTCCCTCTCACTCCCTGTGACTCCCCGTGTCTCTCACTCCGTGACTCCCTATTTCTCTCACTCCCTGTGACTCCCCATGTCTCTCTCTCTTTGTGACTCCCCATTTATCACTCCCTGTGACTCCCCATTTCCCTCTCACTCCGTGACTCCACATTTATTTCACTCCCTGTGATGCCCCATTTCTCTCTCACTCCCCGTGGGTCCCCATATCTCTCTCACTCCCTGTGACTCCCCATTTCTCTCACGCCCTGTGACTCCCCATTTCTCTCTCACGCCCTGTGACTCCCCATTTCTCTCTCATGCTCCGTGACTCCCCATTTCTCTCTCACGCCCTGTGACTCCCTATATCTCTCACTCCCTGTGACTCCCCATGTCTCTCCCACTCCCTGTGACTCCCCATGTCTCTCTCACTCCCTGTGACTCCCCATGTCTCTCTCACTCCCTGTGACTCCCCATGTCTCTCTCACTCCCTGTGACTCCCCATGTCTCTCTCACTCCCTGTGACTCCCCATGTCTCTCTCCCTCACTGTGACTCCCCATGTCTCTCTCGCTCCCGGTGACTCCCCATTTCTCTCTCGCTCCATGTGACTCCACATTTCTCTCTTGCTCCCTGTGACTCCACATTTCTCTCTCACTCCCTGTGACTCCACATTTCTCTCTCACCCTGTGACCCCACATGTCTCTGTCACTCCCTGTGACTCCCAATTTCCTTCTCACTCCCTGTGACTCCCCATTTTCCTCTTACTCCCTGTGACTCCCCATTTCTTTAACTCCCTGTGACTCCCCATTTCCTCTCACTCCCTGTGACTCCCCACGTGTCTCTCACTCCCTGTGACTCCCCATTTCCCTCTCACTCCCTGTGACTCCCAATTTCCCTCTCACTCCCTGTGACTCCCCGTGTCTCTCTCACTCCCTGTGACTCCCCGTGTCTCTCTCACTCCATGACTCCCCATGTGTCTCTCACTCCCTGTGACTCCCCATATCTCTCTCCCTGTGACTCTCCATTTCTCTCTCACTCCCTGTGACTCCCCGTGTCTCTCACACTCCCTGTGACTCCCCGTGTCTCTCTCCCTCCCTGTGACTCCCCGTGTCTCTCTCACTCCCTGTGACTCCCCGTGTCTCTCTCACTCCCTGTGACTCCCCGTGTCTCTTTCACTCCCTGTGACTCCCCATGTCTCTTTCACTCCCTGTGACTCCCCATATCTCTCTCACTCCGTGACCCCCATGTCTCTTTCACTCCCTGTGACTCCCCATATCTCTCTCACTCCCTGTGACTCCCCATTTCTCTCACTGCCTGTGTTCTCCCCATATCTCTCTCACTCCCTGTGACTCCCCATTTCTCTCTCACTCCCTGTGACTCCCCATTTCTCTCTCACTCCCTGTGACTCCCCATGTCTCTCTCACTCCCTGTGACTCCCCATTTCTCTCTCACTCCCTGTGACTCCCCATTTCCCTCACTCCCTGTGACTCCCCATTTCCCGCTCACTCCCTGTGACACCCCATTTCCCTCTCACTCCCTGTGACTCCCCATTTCCCTCACTCCCTGTGACTCCCCATTTCTCTCTCTCCCTGTGACTCCCCATTTTTCTCTCACTCCCTGTGATTCCCCATTTCCCTCTCACCCCCTGTGACTCCCCATTTCCCTCTCACTCCCTGTGACTCCCCATTTCCCTCTCACTCCCTGTGACTCCCCATTTCCCTCTCACTCCGTGTCTCACCATTTCCCTCACTCCCTGTGACTCCCCATTTCCCTCTCACTCCCTGTGACTCCCCATTTTCCTCTCACTCCCTGTGACTCCCATTTCCCTCTCACTCCCTGTGACTTCCCATTTACCTCTCACTCCCTGTGACTTCCCATTTCCCTCTCACTCCCTGTGACTCCCCGTGTCTCTCACTCCGTGACTCCCTATTTCTCTCACTCCCTGTGACTCCCCATGTCTCTCTCTCTTTGTGACTCCCCGTTTCTCACTCCCTGTGACTCCCCATTTCCCTCTCACTCCCTGTGACTCCCCATTTCTCTCACTCTCTGTGACTCCACATTTCTCTCTCACCCTGTGACCCCCCATGTCTCTGTCACTCCCTGTGACTCCCAATTTCCTTCTCACTCCCTGTGACTCCCCATTTTCCTCTTACTCCCTGTGACTCCCCATTTCTTTAACTGCCTGTGACTCCCCATTTCTCTCTCACTCCCTGTGACTCCCCATTTCTCTCTCACTCCCTGTGACTGCCCATTTCCCTCTCACTCCCTGTGACTCCCAATTTCCCTCTAACTCCCTGTGACTCCCCGTGTCTCTCTCACTCCCTGTGACTCCCCGTGTCTCTCTCACTCCCTGTGACTGACCGTGTCTCTCTCACTCCATGACTCCCCATGTGTCTCTCACTCCCTGTGACTCCCCATATCTCTCTCCCTGTGACTCTCCATTTCTCTCTCACTCCCTGTTACTCCCCGTGTCTCTCACACTCCCTGTGACTCCCCGTGTCTCTCTCCCTCCCTGTGACTCCCCGTGTCTCTCTCACTCCCTGTGACTCCCCGTGTCTCTTTCACTCCCTGTGACTCCCCGTGTCTCTTTCACTCCCTGTGACTCCCCATATCTCTCTCACTCCGTGACCCCCATGTCTCTTTCACTCCCTGTGACTCCCCATATCTCTCTCACTCCCTGTGACTGCCCATTTCTCTCTCACTCCCTGTGACTCCCCATTTCTCTCTCACGCCCTGTGACTCCCCATTTCTCTCTCACGCCCTGTGACTCCCCATTTCTCTCTCATGCTCTGTGACTCCCCATTTCTCTCTCACGCCCTGTGACTCCCTATATCTCTCTCACTCCCTGTGACTCCCCATGTCTCTCTCACTCCCTGTGACTCCCCATGTCTCTCTCACTCCCTGTGACTCCCCATGTCTCTCTCACTCCCTGTGACTCCCCATTTCTCTCTCACTCCCTGTGACTCCCCATTTCTCTCACTGCCTGTGTTCTCCCCATATCTCTCTCACTCCCTGTGACTCCCCATTTCTCTCTCACTCCCTGTGACTCCCCATTTCTCTCTCACTCCCTGTGACTCCCCATTTCCCTCACTCCCTGTGACTCCCCATTTCCCGCTCACTCCCTGTGACACCCCATTTCCCTCTCACTCCCTGTGACTCCCCATTTCCCTCACTCCCTGTGACTCCCCATTTCTCTCTCTCCCTGTGACTCCCCATTTTTCTCTCACTCCCTGTGATTCCCCATTTCCCTCTCACCCCCTGTGACTCCCCATTTCCCTCTCACTCCGTGACTCCCCATTTCCCTCTCACTCCCTGTGACTCCCCATTTCCCTCTCACTCCGTGTCTCACCATTTCCCTCTCACTCCCTGTGACTCCCCATTTCCCTCACTCCATGTGACTCCCCATTTCCCTCTCACTCCCTGTGACTCCCATTTCCCTCTCACTCCCTGTGACTTCCCATTTACCTCTCACTCCCTGTGACTTCCCATTTCCCTCTCACTCCCTGTGACTCCCCGTGTCTCTCACTCCGTGACTCCCTATTTCTCTCACTCCCTGTGACTCCCTGTGACTCCCCATGTCTCTCTCTCTTTGTGACTCCCCGTTTATCACTCCCTGTGACTTCCCATTTACCTCTCACTCCCTGTGACTTCCCATTTCCCTCTCACTCCCTGTGACTCCCCGTGTCTCTCACTCCGTGACTCCCTATTTCTCTCACTCCCTGTGACTCCCCATGTCTCTCTCTCTTTGTGACTCCCCGTTTCTCACTCCCTGTGACTCCCCATTTCCCTTTCACTCCCTGTGACTCCCCATTTCTCTCACTCTCTGTGACTCCACATTTCTCTCTCACCCTGTGACCCCCCATGTCTCTGTCACTCCCTGTGACTCCCAATTTCCTTCTCACTCCCTGTGACTCCCCATTTTCCTCTTACTCCCTGTGACTCCCCATTTCTTTAACTGCCTGTGACTCCCCATTTCTCTCTCACTCCCTGTGACTCCCCATTTCTCTCTCACTCCCTGTGACTGCCCATTTCCCTCTCACTCCCTGTGACTCCCAATTTCCCTCTCACTCCCTGTGACTCCCCGTGTCTCTCTCACTCCCTGTGACTCCCCGTGTCTCTCTCACTCCCTGTGACTCCCCGTGTCTCTCTCACTCCATGACTCCCCATGTGTCTCTCACTCCCTGTGACTCCCCATATCTCTCTCCCTGTGACTCTCCATTTCTCTCTCACTCCCTGTTACTCCCCGTGTCTCTCACACTCCCTGTGACTCCCCGTGTCTCTCTCCCTCCCTGTGACTCCCCGTGTCTCTCTCACTCCCTGTGACTCCCCGTGTCTCTCTCACTCCCTGTGACTCCCCGTGTCTCTTTCACTCCCTGTGACTCCCAATGTCTCTTTCACTCCCTGTGACTCCCCATATCTCTCTCACTCCGTGACCCCCATGTCTCTTTCACTCCCTGTGACTCCCCATATCTCTCTCACTCCCTGTGACTGCCCATTTCTCTCTCACTCCCTGTGACTCCCCATTTCTCTCTCACGCCCTGTGACTCCCCATTTCTCTCTCACGCCCTGTGACTCCCCATTTCTCTCTCATGCTCTGTGACTCCCCATTTCTCTCTCACGCCCTGTGACTCCCTATATCTCTCTCACTCCCTGTGACTCCCCATGTCTCTCTCACTCCCTGTGACTCCCCATGTCTCTCTCACTCCCTGTGACTCCCCATGTCTCTCTCACTCCCTGTGACTCCCCATTTCTCTCTCACTCCCTGTGACTCCCCATTTCTCTCACTGCCTGTGTTCTCCCCATATCTCTCTCACTCCCTGTGACTCCCCATTTCTCTCTCACTCCCTGTGACTCCCCATTTCTCTCTCACTCCGTGACTCCCCATGTCTCTCTCACTCCCTGTGACTCCCCATTTCTCTCTCACTCCCTGTGACTCTCCATTTCCCTCTCACTCCCTGTGACTCCCCATTTCCCGCTCACTCCCTGTGACACCCCATTTCCCTCTCACTCCCTGTGACTCCCCATTTCCCTCACTCCCTGTGACTCCCCATTTCTCTCTCTCCCTGTGACTCCCCATTTTTCTCTCACTCCCTGTGATTCCCCATTTCCCTCTCACCCCCTGTGACTCCCCATTCCCCTCTCACTCCGTGACTCCCCATTTCCCTCTCACTCCCTGTGACTCCCCATTTCCCTCACTCCCTGTGACTCCCCATTTCCCTCTCACTCCCTGTGACTCCCATTTCCCTCTCACTCCCTGTGACTTCCCATTTACCTCTCACTCCCTGTGACTTCCCATTTCCCTCTCACTCCCTGTGACTCCCCGTGTCTCTCACTCCGTGACTCCCTATTTCTCTCACTCCCTGTGACTCCCCATGTCTCTCTCTCTTTGTGACTCCCCGTTTATCACTCCCTGTGACTCCCCATTTCCCTCTCACTCCCTGTGACTCCCCATTTCTCTCACTCTCTGTGACTCCTCATTTCTCTCTCACTCCATGTGTCTCCCCGTGTCTCTCTCTCTCCCTGTGACTCCCCGTGTCCCTCTCACTCCCTGTGACTCCCCATTTCCCTCTCACTCCCTGTGACTCCCCATTTCCCTCTCACTCCCTGTGACTCCCCATTTCTCTCACTCTCTGTGACTCCTCATTTCTCTCTCACTCCATGTGTCTCCCCATTTCTCCCTCACTCCCTGTGACTCCCCATTTCTCTCACTCCCTGTGACTCCCCATTTCTCTCACTCCCTGTGACTCCCCATTTCCCTCTCACTCCCTGTGACTCCCATTTCCCTGTCACTCCCTGTGACTTCCCATTTCCCTCTCACTTCCACTTCCCATTTCCCTCTCACTCCCTGTGACTCCCCGTGTCTCTCACTCCGTGACTCCCTATTTCTCTCACTCCCTGTGACTCCCCATGTCTCTCTCTCTTTGTGACTCCCCATTTATCACTCCCTGTGACTCCCCATTTCCCTCTCACTCCCTGTGACTCCACATTTATTTCAGTCCCTGTGATGCCCCATTTCTCTCACTCCCCGTGACTCCCCATTTCTCTCTCACGCCCTTTGACTCCCCATTTCTCTCTCACGCCCTGTGACTCCCCATTTCTCTCTCATGCTCTGTGACTCCCTATATCTCTCCAACTCCCTGTGACTCCCCATGTCTCTCTCACTCCCTGTGACTCCCCATGTCTCTCTCACTCCCTGTAACTCCCAATTTCCTTCTCACTCCCTGTGACTCCCCATTTCCCTCTCACTCCCTGTGACTCCCCATTTCTTTAACTCCCTGTGACTCCCCATTTCTCTCTCACTCCCTGTGACTCCCCACGTGTCTCTCACTCCCTGTGACTCCCCATATCTCTCACTCCCTGTGACTCCCCATATCTCTCTCACTCCCTGTGACTCCCCATATCTCTCTCACTCCCTGTGACTCTCCATATCTCTCTCACTCCTTGTGACTCCCCATTTCTCTCTCTCACTCTCTGTGACTCCCCATTTCTCTCAATCCCTATGACTCCACATTTCCTTCTCACTCCCTGTGACTCCCCATTTCCCTCCCACTCACCGTGACTCCCCATTTCCCTCTCACTCCCTGTGACTCCCCATTTCCCTCTCACTCCCTGTGACTCCCCATGTCTTTCTCACTCCCTGTGACTCCCCATGTCTTTCTCACTCCCTGTGACTCCCCATGTCTCTCTCACTCCCTGTGACTCCCCATTTCCCTCTCACTCCCTGTGACTCCCCATTCCCTTCTCACTCCCTGTGACTCCCCATTTCCCTCACTCCCTGTGACTCCCCATTTCCCTCACTCCCTGTGACTCCACATTTATTTCACTCCCTGTGACGCCCCATCTCTCTCTCACTCCCCATGACTACCCATTTCTCTCTCACGCCCTGTGACTCCCCATTTCTCTCTGTCCCTGTGACTCCCCATTTCCCTCTCACTCCCTGTGACTCCCCATTTCCCTCTCACTCCCTGTGACTCCCATTTCCCTCTCACTCCCTGTGACTTCCCATTTACCTCTCACTCCCTGTGACTTCCCATTTCCCTCTCACTCCCTGTGACTCCCCGTGTCTCTCACTCCGTGACTCCCTATTTCTCTCACTCCCTGTGACTCCCCATGTCTCTCTCTCTTTGTGACTCCCCATTTATCACTCCCTGTGACTCCCCATTTCCCTCTCACTCCCTGTGACTCCCCATTTCTCTCACTCTCTGTGACTCCTCATTTCTCTCTCACTCCATGTGTCTCCCCATTTCTCTCTCACTCCCTGTGACTCCCCATTTCTCTCTCACTCCCTGTGACTCCCCATTTCTCTCACTCCCTGTGACTCCCCATTTCTCTCACTCCCTGTGACTCCCCATTTCTCTCACTCCCTGTGACTCCCCATTTCTGAGTCACGCCCTGTGACTCCCCATTTCTCTCTCACGCCCTGTGACTCCCCATTTCTCTCTCATGCTCTGTGACTCCCCATTTCTCTCTCACGCCCTGTGACTCCCTATATCTCTCTCACTCCCTGTGACTCCCCATGTCTCTCTCACTCCCTGTGACTCCCCATGTCTCTCTCACTCCCTGTGACTCCCCATGTCTCTCTCACTCCCTGTGACTCCCCATGTCTCTCTCCCTCACTGTGACTCCCCATGTCTCTCTCGCTCCCGGTGACTCCCCATGTCTCTCTCGCTCCATGTGACTCCACATTTCTCTCTCGCTCCATGTGACTCCACATTTCTCTCTTGCTCCCTGTGACTCCACATTTCTCTCTCACTCCCTGTGACTCCACATTTCTCTCTCACCCTGTGACCCCCCCATGTCTCTGTCACTCCCTGTGACTCCCAATTTCCTTCTCACTCCCTGTGACTCCCCATTTTCCTCTTACTCCCTGTGACTCCCCATTTCTTTAACTCCCTGTGACTCCCCATTTCTCTCTCACTCCCTGTGACTCCCCACGTGTCTCTCACTCCCTGTGACTCCCCATTTCCCTCTCACTCCCTGTGACTCCCAATTTCCCTTCCACTCCCTGTGACTCCCCATGTGTCTCTCACTCCCTGTGACTCCCCATATCTCTCACTCCCTGTGACTCTCCATTTCTCTCTCACTCCCTTTGACTCCCCGTGTCTCTCTCACTCCCTGTGACTCCCCGTGTCTCTCACACTCCCTGTGACTCCCCGTGTCTCTCTCCCTCCCTGTGACTCCCCGTGTCTCTCTCACTCCCTGTGACTCCCCGTGTCTCTCTCACTCCCTGTGACTCCCCGTGTCTCTCTCACTCCCTGTGACTCCCTGTGTCTCTTTCACTCCCTGTGACTCCCCATGTGTCTCTCACTCCCTGTGACTCCCCATGTCTCTTTCACTCCCTGTGACTCCCCATATCTCTCTCACTCCGTGACCCCCATGTCTCTTTCACTCCCTGTGACTCCCCATATCTCTCTCACTCCCTGTGACTGCCCATTTCTCTCTCACTCCCTGTGACTCCCCATTTCTCTCTCACGCCCTGTGACTCCCCATTTCTCTCTCACGCCCTGTGACTCCCCATTTCTCTCTCATGCTCTGTGACTCCCCATTTCTCTCTCACGCCCTGTGACTCCCTATATCTCTCTCACTCCCTGTGACTCCCCATGTCTCTCTCACTCCCTGTGACTCCCCATGTCTCTCTCACTCCCTGTGACTCCCCATGTCTCTCTCACTCCCTGTGACTCCCCATTTCTCTCTCACTCCCTGTGACTCCCCATTTCTCTCACTGCCTGTGTTCTCCCCATATCTCTCTCACTCCCTGTGACTCCCCATTTCTCTCTCACTCCCTGTGACTCCCCATTTCTCTCTCACTCCCTGTGACTCCCCATGTCTCTCTCACTCCCTGTGACTCCCCATTTCTCTCTCACTCCCTGTGACTCCCCATTTCCCTCACTCCCTGTGACTCCCCATTCCCCTCTCACTCCGTGACTCCCCATTTCCCTCTCACTCCCTGTGACTCCCCATTTCCCTCACTCCCTGTGACTCCCCATTTCCCTCTCACTCCCTGTGACTCCCATTTCCCTCTCACTCCCTGTGACTTCCCATTTACCTCTCACTCCCTGTGACTTCCCATTTCCCTCTCACTCCCTGTGACTCCCCGTGTCTCTCACTCCGTGACTCCCTATTTCTCTCACTCCCTGTGACTCCCCATGTCTCTCTCTCTTTGTGACTCCCCGTTTATCACTCCCTGTGACTCCCCATTTCCCTCTCACTCCCTGTGACTCCCCATTTCTCTCACTCTCTGTGACTCCTCATTTCTCTCTCACTCCATGTGTCTCCCCGTGTCTCTCTCTCTCCCTGTGACTCCCCGTGTCCCTCTCACTCCCTGTGACTCCCCATTTCCCTCTCACTCCCTGTGACTCCCCATTTCCCTCTCACTCCCTGTGACTCCCCATTTCTCTCACTCTCTGTGACTCCTCATTTCTCTCTCACTCCATGTGTCTCCCCATTTCTCCCTCACTCCCTGTGACTCCCCATTTCTCTCACTCCCTGTGACTCCCCATTTCTCTCACTCCCTGTGACTCCCCATTTCCCTCTCACTCCCTGTGACTCCCATTTCCCTGTCACTCCCTGTGACTTCCCATTTCCCTCTCACTTCCACTTCCCATTTCCCTCTCACTCCCTGTGACTCCCCGTGTCTCTCACTCCGTGACTCCCTATTTCTCTCACTCCCTGTGACTCCCCATGTCTCTCTCTCTTTGTGACTCCCCATTTATCACTCCCTGTGACTCCCCATTTCCCTCTCACTCCCTGTGACTCCACATTTATTTCAGTCCCTGTGATGCCCCATTTCTCTCACTCCCCGTGACTCCCCATTTCTCTCTCACGCCCTTTGACTCCCCATTTCTCTCTCACGCCCTGTGACTCCCCATTTCTCTCTCATGCTCTGTGACTCCCTATATCTCTCCAACTCCCTGTGACTCCCCATGTCTCTCTCACTCCCTGTGACTCCCCATGTCTCTCTCACTCCCTGTAACTCCCAATTTCCTTCTCACTCCCTGTGACTCCCCATTTCCCTCTCACTCCCTGTGACTCCCCATTTCTTTAACTCCCTGTGACTCCCCATTTCTCTCTCACTCCCTGTGACTCCCCACGTGTCTCTCACTCCCTGTGACTCCCCATATCTCTCACTCCCTGTGACTCCCCATATCTCTCTCACTCCCTGTGACTCCCCATATCTCTCTCACTCCCTGTGACTCTCCATATCTCTCTCACTCCTTGTGACTCCCCATTTCTCTCTCTCACTCTCTGTGACTCCCCATTTCTCTCAATCCCTATGACTCCACATTTCCTTCTCACTCCCTGTGACTCCCCATTTCCCTCCCACTCACCGTGACTCCCCATTTCCCTCTCACTCCCTGTGACTCCCCATTTCCCTCTCACTCCCTGTGACTCCCCATGTCTTTCTCACTCCCTGTGACTCCCCATGTCTCTCTCACTCCCTGTGACTCCCCATTTCCCTCTCACTCCCTGTGACTCCCCATTCCCTTCTCACTCCCTGTGACTCCCCATTTCCCTCACTCCCTGTGACTCCCCATTTCCCTCACTCCCTGTGACTCCACATTTATTTCACTCCCTGTGACGCCCCATCTCTCTCTCACTCCCCATGACTACCCATATCTCTCTCACTCCCTGTGACTCCCCATTTCTCTCTCACGCCCTGTGACTCCCCATTTCTCTCTGTCCCTGTGACTCCCCATTTCCCTCTCACTCCCTGTGACTCCCCATTTCCCTCTCACTCCCTGTGACTCCCATTTCCCTCTCACTCCCTGTGACTTCCCATTTACCTCTCACTCCCTGTGACTTCCCATTTCCCTCTCACTCCCTGTGACTCCCCGTGTCTCTCACTCCGTGACTCCCTATTTCTCTCACTCCCTGTGACTCCCCATGTCTCTCTCTCTTTGTGACTCCCCATTTATCACTCCCTGTGACTCCCCATTTCCCTCTCACTCCCTGTGACTCCCCATTTCTCTCACTCTCTGTGACTCCTCATTTCTCTCTCACTCCATGTGTCTCCCCATTTCTCTCTCACTCCCTGTGACTCCCCATTTCTCTCTCACTCCCTGTGACTCCCCATTTCTCTCACTCCCTGTGACTCCCCATTTCTCTCACTCCCTGTGACTCCCCATTTCTCTCACTCCCTGTGACTCTCCATTTCTCTCACTCCCTGTGACTCCCCATTTCCCTCTCACTCCCTGTGACTTCCCATTTCCCTCTCACTCCCTGTGACTCCCCGTGTCTCTCACTCCGTGACTCCCTATTTCTCTCACTCCCTGTGACTCCCCATGTCTCTCTCTCTTTGTGACTCCCCATTTATCACTCCCTGTGACTCCCCATTTCCCTCTCACTCCGTGACTCCACATTTATTTCACTCCCTGTGATGCCCCATTTCTCTCTCACTCCCCGTGGCTCCCCATATCTCTCTCACTCCCTGTGACTCCCCATTTCTCTCTCACGCCCTGTGACTCCCCATTTCTCTCTCACGCCCTGTGACTCCCCATTTCTCTCTCATGCTCTGTGACTCCCCATTTCTCTCTCACGCCCTGTGACTCCCTATATCTCTCTCACTCCCTGTGACTCCCCATGTCTCTCTCACTCCCTGTGACTCCCCATGTCTCTCTCACTCCCTGTGACTCCCCATGTCTCTCTCACTCCCTGTGACTCCCCATGTCTCTCTCACTCACGGTGACTCCCCATGTCTCTCTCGCTCCCGGTGACTCCCCATGTCTCTCTCGCTCCATGTGACTCCACATTTCTCTCTCGCTCCATGTGACTCCACATTTCTCTCTTGCTCCCTGTGACTCCACATTTCTCTCTCACTCCCTGTGACTCCACATTTCTCTCTCACCCTGTGACCCCCCCATGTCTCTGTCACTCCCTGTGACTCCCAATTTCCTTCTCACTCCCTGTGACTCCCCATTTTCCTCTTACTCCCTGTGACTCCCCATTTCTTTAACTCCCTGTGACTCCCCATTTCTCTCTCACTCCCTGTGACTCCCCACGTGTCTCTCACTCCCTGTGACTCCCCATTTCCCTCTCACTCCCTGTGACTCCCAATTTCCCTTCCACTCCCTGTGACTCCCCATGTGTCTCTCACTCCCTGTGACTCCCCATATCTCTCACTCCCTGTGACTCTCCATTTCTCTCTCACTCCCTTTTACTCCCCGTGTCTCTCTCACTCCCTGTGACTCCCCGTGTCTCTCACACTCCCTGTGACTCCCCGTGTCTCTCTCCCTCCCTGTGACTCCCCGTGTCTCTCTCACTCCCTGTGACTCCCCGTGTCTCTCTCACTCCCTGTGACTCCCCGTGTCTCTCTCACTCCCTGTGACTCCCTGTGTCTCTTTCACTCCCTGTGACTCCCCATGTGTCTCTCACTCCCTGTGACTCCACATGTCTCTTTCACTCCCTGTGACTCCCCATATCTCTCTCACTCCGTGACCCCCATGTCTCTTTCACTCCCTGTGACTCCCCATATCTCTCTCACTCCCTGTGACTGCCCATTTCTCTCTCACTCCCTGTGACTCCCCATTTCTCTCTCACGCCCTGTGACTCCCCATTTCTCTCTCACGCCCTGTGACTCCCCATTTCTCTCTCATGCTCTGTGACTCCCCATTTCTCTCTCACGCCCTGTGACTCCCTATATCTCTCTCACTCCCTGTGACTCCCCATTTCTCTCTCACTCCCTGTGACTCCCCATGTCTCTCTCACTCCCTGTGACTCCCCATGTCTCTCTCACTCCCTGTGACTCCCCATTTCTCTCTCACTCCCTGTGACTCCCCATTTCTCTCACTGCCTGTGTTCTCCCCATATCTCTCTCACTCCCTGTGACTCCCCATTTCTCTCTCACTCCCTGTGACTCCCCATTTCTCTCTCACTCCCTGTGACTCCCCATGTCTCTCTCACTCCCTGTGACTCCCCATTTCTCTCTCACTCCCTGTGACTCCCCATTTCCCTCACTCCCTGTGACTCCCCATTTCCCGCTCACTCCCTGTGACACCCCATTTCCCTCTCACTCCCTGTGACTCCCCATTTCCCTCACTCCCTGTGACTCCCCATTTCTCTCTCTCCCTGTGACTCCCCATTTTTCTCTCACTCCCTGTGATTCCCCATTTCCCTCTCACCCCCTGTGACTCCCCATTTCCCTCTCACTCCGTGACTCCCCATTTCCCTCTCACTCCCTGTGACTCCCCATTTCCCTCTCACTCCGTGTCTCACCATTTCCCTCTCACTCCCTGTGACTCCCCATTTCCCTCTCACTCCCTGTGACTCCCCATTTCCCTCTCACTCCCTGTGACTCCCATTTCCCTCTCACTCCCTGTGACTTCCCATTTACCTCTCACTCCCGGTGACTTCCCATTTCCCTCTCACTCCCTGTGACTCCCCGTGTCTCTCACTCCGTGACTCCCTATTTCTCTCACTCCCTGTGACTCCCCATGTCTCTCTCTCTTTGTGACTCCCCGTTTATCACTCCCTGTGACTCCCCATTTCCCTCTCACTCCCTGTGACTCCCCATTTCTCTCACTCTCTGTGACTCCTCATTTCTCTCTCACTCCATGTGTCTCCCCATTTCTCCCTCACTCCCTGTGACTCCCCATTTCTCTCACTCCCTGTGACTCCCCATTTCTCTCACTCCCTGTGACTCCCCATTTCCCTCTCACTCCCTGTGACTCCCATTTCCCTCTCACTCCCTGTGACTTCCCATTTCCCTCTCACTTCCACTTCCCATTTCCCTGTCACTCCCTGTGACTCCCCGTGTCTCTCACTCCGTGACTCCCTATTTCTCTCACTCCCTGTGACTCCCCATGTCTCTCTCTCTTTGTGACTCCCCATTTATCACTCCCTGTGACTCCCCATTTCCCTCTCACTCCCTGTGACTCCACATTTATTTCAGTCCCTGTAATGCTCCATTTCTCTCTCACTCCCCGTGACTCCCCATTTCTCTCTCACGCCCTTTGACTCCCCATTTCTCTCTCACGCCCTGTGACTCCCCATTTCTCTCTCATGCTCTGTGACTCCCTATATCTCTCCAACTCCCTGTGACTCCCCATGTCTCTCTCACTCCCTGTGACTCCCCATGTCTCTCTCACTCCCTGTAACTCCCAATTTCCTTCTCACTCCCTGTGACTCCCCATTTCCCTCTCACTCCCTGTGACTCCCCATTTCTTTAACTCCCTGTGACTCCCCATTTCTCTCTCACTCCCTGTGACTCCCCACGTGTCTCTCACTCCCTGTGACTCCCCATATCTCTCACTCCCTGTGACTCCCCATATCTCTCTCACTCCCTGTGACTCCCCATATCTCTCTCACTCCCTGTGACTCCCCATATCTCTCTCACTCCTTGTGACTCCCCATTTCTCTCTCTCACTCTCTGTGACTCCCCATTTCTCTCAATCCCTATGACTCCACATTTCCTTCTCACTCCCTGTGACTCCCCATTTCCCTCCCACTCACCGTGACTCCCCATTTCCCTCTCACTCCCTGTGACTCCCCATTTCCCTCTCACTCCCTGTGACTCCCCATGTCTTTCTCACTCCCTGTGACTCCCCATGTCTCTCTCACTCCCTGTGACTCCCCATGTCTCTCTCACTCCCTGTGACTCCCCATTTCCCTCTCACTCCCTGTGACTCCCCATTCCCTTCTCACTCCCTGTGACTCCCCATTTCCCTCACTCCCTGTGACTCCACATTTATTTCACTCCCTGTGACGCCCCATCTCTCTCTCACTCCCCATGACTACCCATATCTCTCTCACTCCCTGTGACTCCCCATTTCTCTCTCACGCCCTGTGACTCCCCATTTCTCTCTGTCCCTGTGACTCCCCATTTCCCTCTCACTCCCAGTGACTCCCCATTTCCCTCTCACTCCCTGTGACTCCCATTTCCCTCTCACTCCCTGTGACTTCCCATTTACCTCTCACTCCCTGTGACTTCCCATTTCCCTCTCACTCCCTGTGACTCCCCGTGTCTCTCACTCCGTGACTCCCTATTTCTCTCACTCCCTGTGACTCCCCATGTCTCTCTCTCTTTGTGACTCCCCATTTATCACTCCCTGTGACTCCCCATTTCCCTCTCACTCCCTGTGACTCCACATTTCTCTCACTCTCTGTGACTCCTCATTTCTCTCTCACTCCATGTGTCTCCCCATTTCTCTCTCACTCCCTGTGACTCCCCATTTCTCTCACTCCCTGTGACTCCCCATTTCTCTCACTCCCTGTGACTCCCCATTTCTCTCACTCCCTGTGACTCCCCATTTCTCTCACTCCCTGTGACTCCCCATTTCTCTCACTCCCTGTGACTCCCCATTTCTCTCACTCCCTGTGACTCCCCATTTCCCTCTCACTCCCTGTGACTTCCCATTTCCCTCTCACTCCGTGACTCCCCGTGTCTCTCACTCCGTGACTCCCTATTTCTCTAACTCCCTGTGACTCCCCATGTCTCTCTCTCTTTGTGACTCCACATTTATTTCACTCCCTGTGACTCCCCATTTCCCTCTCACTCCGTGACTCCACATTTATTTCACTCCCTGTGATGCCCCATTTCTCTCTCACTCCCCGTGGCTCCCCATATCTCTCTCACTCCCTGTGACTCCCCATTTCTCTCTCACTCCCTGTGACTCCCCATTTCTCTCTCACGCCCTGTGACTCCCCATTTCTCTCTCACGCCCTGTGACTCCCCATTTCTCTCTCACGCCCCGTGACTCCCTATATCTCTCTCACTCCCTGTGACTCCCCATGTCTCTCTCACTCCCTGTGACTCCCCATGTCTCTCTCACTCCCTGTGACTCCCCATGTCTCTCTCACTCCCTGTGACTCCCCATGTCTCTCTCACTCCCTGTGACTCCCCATGTCTCTCTCCCTCACTGTGACTCCCCATGTCTCTCTCGCTCCCGGTGACTCCCCATTTCTCTCTCGCTCCATGTGACTCCACATTTCTCTCTTGCTCCCTGTGAGTCCACATTTCTCTCTCACTCCCTTTGACTCCACATTTCCTTCTCACTCCCTGTGACTCCCCATTTTCCTCTTACTCCCTGTGACTCCCCATTTCTTTAACTCCCTGTGACTCCCCATTTCTCTCTCACTCCCTGTGACTTCCCACGTGTCTCTCACTCCCTGTGACTCCCCATTTCCCTCTCACTCCCTGTGACTCCCAATTTCCCTCTCACTCCCTGTGACTCCCCGTGTCTCTCTCACTCCCTGTGACTCCCCGTGTCTCTCTCACTCCATGACTCCCCATGTGTCTCTCACTCCCTGTGACTCCCCATATCTCTCACTCCCTGTGACTCTCCATTTCTCTCTCACTCCCTTTGACTCCCTGTGTCTCTCTCACTCCCTGTGACTCCCCGTGTCTCTCTCACTCCCTGTGACTCCCCGTGTCTCTCTCACTCCCTGTGACTCCCCGTGTCTCTCTCACTCCCTGTGACTCCCCGTGTCTCTCTCACTCCCTGTGACTCCCCATGTCTCTTTCACTCCCTGTGACTCCCCATATCTCTCTCACTCCGTGACCCCCATGTCTCTTTCACTCCCTGTGACTCCCCATATCTCTCTCACTCCCTGTGACTGCCCATTTCTCTCTCACTCCCTGTGACTCCCCATTTCTCTCTCACGCCCTGTGACTCCCCATTTCTCTCTCACGCCCTGTGACTCCCCATTTCTCTCTCATGCTCTGTGACTCCCCATTTCTCTCTCACGCCCTGTGACTCCCTATATCTCTCTCACTCCCTGTGACTCCCCATGTCTCTCTCACTCCCTGTGACTCCCCATGTCTCTCTCACTCCCTGTGACTCCCCATGTCTCTCTCACTCCCTGTGACTCCCTATTTCTCTCTCACTCCCTGTGACTCCCCATTTCTCTCACTGCCTGTGTTCTCCACATATCTCTCTCACTCCCTGGGACTCCCCATTTCTCTCTCACTCCCTGTGACTCCCCATTTCTCTCTCACTCCCTGTGACTCCCCATGTCTCTCTCACTCCCTGTGACTCCCCATTTCTCTCTCACTCCCTGTGCCTTACCCATTTCCCTCACTCCCTGTGACTCCCCATTCCCGCTCACTCCCTGTGACACCCCATTTCCCTCTCACTCCCTGTGACTCCCCATTTCCCTCACTCCCTGTGACTCCCCATTTCCCTCACTCCCTGTGACTCCCCATTTCTCTCTCTCCCTGTGACTCCCCATTTCTCTCTCACTCCCTGTGATTCCCCATTTCCCTCTCACCCCCTGTGACTCCCCATTTCCCTCTCACTCCGTGACTCCCCATTTCCCTCTCACTCCCTGTGACTCCCCATTTCCCTCTCACTCCGTGTCTCACCATTTCCCTCTCACTCCCTGTGACTCCCCATTTCCCTCTCACTCCCTGTGACTCCCCATTTCCCTCTCACTCCCCGTGACTCCCCATTTCTAACTCACCCCCTGTGACTCCCCGTGTCTCTCTCACTCCGTGACTCCCCATTTCCCTCACTCCCTGTGACTCCCCATGTCTCTCTCACTCCCTATAACTCCTCCCCAACTGCTCCAATAACCTTTCCCTATAACTCCTCCCTTGACTGCTCCTATAACTTCTCCTTAACTCCTCCCCTAACTGCTCCTATAACCGCTCCCTATAACACCTCCATTGACTGCTCCTGTAACCGCTCCCTTTAACTGCAGAGCATACTTAAAATCTGCATATTACTGTTGAACACAGAAGAAAGGACAGACCTCCAGTAATTTATATAGAGTCGCTCCTCTGTGCAGTCACGCTGCTTGTATGACAAAGCGTCTGATTACTGCACGCTCCCTGTGGGCTCTCTAATGACAAATGATATTTAAAATGCTACAAGTCTTCTGAGGATACAAAGCAATTAACCTAAAAAACATCTCAGGAAAAGGGGAAGATTGAAGGAATGAGAAAGATAAACAAACGATCACCGGGAAATTTTCAGCGAGAAGAGAGAAACACGAAGATTCATGTCACTGAAAAGTGAGCTCGATGTCATACTCTTTAGGGGTTCAGTCCCTCCTAGGGCCACAGTGTACTAAAGGCAGTGACATGTGTAGCCCAGCTCCCCGCTCACCTCTGTGCCGGGTGGGGGAGGGCCGCTGCAGGGCGCCGCCATCTTGGAAATACTCGCGCATGCACAATAGAGTTCCCGCGCATGCGCGGTAGCAAAAACCATTAGAAAGGCTCCACACGGGACTATGACCCTCAGGGGCTGCTTGACATGTGCTGCAGGAGCGCCAATAAGGCTCCTGGAAGCACAGAGAAGGTAAAGGATACATTTTGCGCGCTGAAGACCGCGCGCCAGTCGGAGCAGGGACTGCGAGGGAGTAAGTAGTGTCCGGGTGCAAGTGACTCATGGGCTAGGCCAGATCCTCCCCCCCCCAGCACAGCTAGGCCCCTGACCCTGTCAGCTTGTGGTACTATAGGGAAGGCCCCAGATAAGGACTCGCCCCTTAACCCTTGTAGTGACAGGCGTTGCATCTGTGACCAGACGGCCACGCGGTGAGCGGTGGGATCAGACCACCAGCCTTAAGAGACATTAAGGGACAAACTCCAGCGGGAGCTCCCTCAAGAGGTGGATCGGACACACAAGGAGCGGAGGGATCCTTCTGCTTAAAGTCAGGAGTGCCAAGGGAGGTAAATGTGCACCATCGGTCCACTGGGGTAGCGCTACTTCCTACACTTGGGTGGGACTGACACTGGGGCAGGACACCAGGGATGTTGGTGCCACCGCACCCTAATTACTGTGGGGATATTTACCCTGTATTATTATTGTGTTGTACTGTGGTATGGTTATATTGTGTTTGTTGTATTGTGTATGTTCCGTAAATACCCCTGTTATATACTCTGTGTGACATTACTGACTATATTAGTTCCTGTGAGGGTTTATCCAGCTGCGCTAGGATCCCTCCCAGGTGGAGGTGCTGTAAACCGAGAAACAAGACAACCCGAGGCTCCCAGCGGCGGAGGCTTAGGCCTCCTGTGAGCTACGCAGGTAATCCTCAGCATACTTAGTCACAGGGAAAATGGGGCTACACATGGTTATGGGGTCAAAGTGTACTAACGGCAGTGACAGGGTTAAGGGGTCAGTGCCTCCTAGGGGCAAAGTGTACTAACGGCAGTGACAGGGTTAAGGGCTCAGTCCCTCCTAGGGGCAAAGTGTACTAATGGCAGTGACGGGGTTAAGGGGTCACAACTGGGTGATAGGGGTAATAAACACAGATAACCAGCAAGCTCTAAAAAAAAAAAAAAAAAAAAAAAAAAATGGACCACATAATATATATATATATATATATATATAAAGTGTCAATTGGAGTGCTACTGGGTGTGGCTAAATGTATATAAAAAAAAACAAAGAAGCCCAAAGCTACATCCAATATGACAAAATATATCTCTTGAAAAAAGGGTAATTTAGTTAAACATTTTTGGCTCAAGCATTTTAAGCCTGCTAGACACTTCAAGGCATGACCCAATATTGCAGGTCTTAACACAAGCTGATTAAAATTCTAGCTGTTTTGGAGGTTAGTGGTCCCTCCCCCCCAGGGTTTAATCTCGCCCAAGTAATCTTTCCAGGTAAGCAGTTCTTACTTTGACATGCAGCTGGTTGTGACAGATCCAATGCGATCATTCTTCCTCTAACTATAAAGGTAAATAAGAATTTTAATCAGTTTGTGTTAGGACCCCTAATATTTGGTCGTGGCTTGCAGGCTTAAAATGCTTTGGCCAAAGGGTTTAACTAAATGACATTTTTTTTCCCCAAGAGATATATAGGTATTTCACTGTGTAGTTTTGTCATATTGGATGTAGTTTTGGGCTTCTTTGGTTCTTGATAGATAGGGTTGCCAGGTGTCCGGTATTTGTTTACTGTGTCTGGTAAAAAATGAGAGATAATACCGGACATGTATGTGTGCGGGGGGACGGGACATGTATGTGTATGCCGGTATTACCTCTCTGTACATGTATGTGTATGCCGGTATTACCTCTCTGTACATGTATGTGTATGTCGGTATTACCTCTCTGTACATGTATGTATATGTCGGTATTATGTCTCCGGACTTAGTAACCAATCGCGGGATTTCCCCTTAGAAGGGATAGAGCAGGGTTGCTGCTGCTAGGGGGCTGTGCAGCTTCCTCCATCCTCATTGGCTGCTGCTGTGTAATGCAGCCAATCAGGAGGGAGTGGTAGGAGCCAGGAGGTGGGGCCAAAGAGCGGAGGAAAAGCTTGGAGCAGAGAGAGGTGAGGTTGTGTCCTGTGTGTATTTGTTTTGTGTGTGTGTGTTTTCTCTGGCTGTCCTGTGGGGGTGATAATGACAGGGACGGGGGATGAGAGGATGGGAGGAGGGAGGGGAGGAGAGAGAGGGGGGTGAGTGGATAGGAGGGAGAGGAGGTGAGGAGGTAGGGAGGTGGGTGGGGAGGTGAGGAGGGAGGGGGGAGAGGAGGGAGGGGAGAGAGGAGGGAGGGGGTGGGTGAGAAGAAAGAAGGGAGGGGGTGAGGAGAGAGAAGGGAGGGGATGAGGAGAGAGAAGGGAGGGGGATGAGGAAAGAGAAGGGAGGGGGATAGGAGAAAGAAGGGAGGGGGTGAGGAGAGAGAGAAGGGAGGGGGTGAGGAGAGAGAAGGGAGGGGGTGAGAGAGAAGGGAGGGGGGTGAGGGGAGAGAAGGGAGGGGGGTGAGGAGAGAGAAGGGAGGGGGTGAGGAGAGAGAAGGGAGGGGGTGAGGAGAAAGAAGGGAGGGGGTGAGGAGAAAGAAGGGAGGGGGTGAGGAGAGAGGAGGGTGAGGGGGGGTGAGGAGGGAGGGGGGTGAGGGGATGAGGAGGGAGGGGGGTGAGGAGGGAGGGAGGTGAGGGGGGTGAGGAGAGAGGAGGGAGGGGGTTGAGGAGAGGAGGGAGGATGTGAGGGGGGTGAGGAGAGAGGAGGGGGGTGAGGAGAGGAGGGAGGATGTGAGGGGGGTGAGGAGGGAGGAGGTGAGGGGGTGAGGAGAGAGAAGGGAGGGGGGGAGGAGAGGAGAGGGAGGGGGGGAGGAGAAAGAAGAGGGGTGAGGGGAGAGGAGGGAAGGGGGGGAGGAGAAAAGGGGGGGTGGGGGTGAGGAGAGAGAAGGGAGGAGAGAGGAGGGAGGGGGGAGGAGAAAGAAGGGGGGTGAGAGGGGTGAGGAGAGAGAAGGGAGGGGGAGAGGAGGGAGGGGGGAGGAGAAAAGGGGGGGTGGGGGTGAGGAGAGAGAAGGGAGGGGGAGAGGAGGGAGGGGGGCGAGGAGAAAAGGGGGGGTGGGGGGTGAGGAGAGAGAAGGGAGGGGGAGAGGAGGGAAGGGGGTGAGGAGAAAAGGGGGGGTAGGGTGTGAGGAGAAAAGGGGGGGTGGGGGTGAGGAGAGAGAAGGGAGGGGGAGAGGAGGGAGGGGGGTGAGGAGAAAGAAGGGAGGTGAGGAGAAAGAAGGGAGAGGGTGAGGAGGGAGGTGGTGAGGAGAGCGATGGGAGGGGGGTGAGGAGAGAGAAGGGAGGGGGGTGAGGAGAGAGAAGGGAGGGGGGTGAGGAGAGAGAAGGGAGGGGGGTGAGGAGAGAGAAGGGAGGGGGGTGAGGAGAGAGAAGGGAGGGGGGTGAGGAGAGAGAAGGGAGGGGGGTGAGGAGAGAGAAGGGAGGGGGATGAGGAGAGAGGAGGGAGGGGGATGAGGAGAGAGGAGGGAGGGAGGGGGAGAGGAGGGAGGGGGGTGAAGAGAAAGGAGGGAGGGGGGAGGAGAGAGGAGGGTGATGAGAGAGGAGGGAGGGGGTGAGGAGAGAGGAGGGAGGGATTTAAAGCAAATTCGGCCCATGGCAAAAGGTCCACCCAGTTGTCCTGTGAGTCAGATATGAAGCATCTTAGATATTGTTCTAGAGTTTGATTCATCCTTTCTGTTTGACCATTGGTTTGCGGATGGTATCCTGAGGAAAACAAGAGAGAGATTCCGAGTCTTTGGGGAAATGCCCGCCAGAATTTCGAGATGAACTGCGATCCACGGTCAGAAACAATAGAAATGGGAACGCCATGTAACCTGAAAATGTATTTGGAGAAAACATCAGCCAAAGTGGCAGAGTTAGGCAAACCCTTAAGAGGAATAAAGTGTGCTTGTTTAGAGAACCTGTCCACTACGACCAGAATGGTGTTCATTCCTTTGGAATTAGGCAGTTCAACAATGAAATCCATCGATATATGTTTCCAGGGTTGTTCCGGAATGGGAAGAGGTAAGAGAAGCCCAGAAGGTTTGTGATGGAGTGTTTTACTCTGGGCACATACAGGGCAGGCAGTGGTAAAGTCGAGAATATCTTTGTTCATTTTTGGCCACCAAAATGTCCGCTTAATGAGATCTGCTGTCCTTTTGAAGCCTGGATGACCGACTGCTCTAGAAGAATGACCTCAAAGTAAAATTTTATGGCGAAAGCGTGGGGCTGCGTATAGGCGTCCTTCTGGTACCCTGAACCTGCTGGGAATGTGAGCTTGAGCTTTGTTTATTTCGTCCAACACATCGAAGTTGTTAGCGGAGATTATACATTTGGCAGGAAGAATAGGCTCCGTGGTTTCATTAGCTTCGGTTTCAGTGGCGAACTGACGAGAGAGTGCGTCCGCTTTGACATTTTTGCTACCAGGGATATATGAGATGGTGTAGTTAAAGCGGGAAAAGAAGAGTGACCACCGAGATTGGCGGGATCCCAGACGACGAGCCCCCTCAATATATAACAAATATTTGTGGTCAGTGAGAATAGCAACTGGTTCTTTGGAACCCTCCAAAAGGTGCCTCCATTCTTGGAGAGCCAGTTTTATGGCCAAAAGTTCACAATTACCAACATCATAATTCCTTTCGGCAGATGAAAATTTCCGTGAAAAAAAAGCACAGGTGTGAAGTTTCTCTTGGGGAGAAGTCCTCTGGGAAAGGACTGCATCGGCTCCTACGTCCGAGGCGTCGATCTCCAAAGTGAAGGGGAGGGAGGTATCTGGATGACGAAGGATGGGTGCTGAAACAAAAGCCTTCTTGAGAACCTTAAAAACAAGAATAGCCTCTGGAGACCAGGAAGTGATATCGGTGCCCTTCTTGGTCAATGCGGTGATGGGAAGAGCAGTAGAAGAATTTTTTTTGATGAATTTCCTGTAATAGTTGGCAAAGCTGAGAAAACGCTGCACAGCCTTGAGTGAATTAGGCAGCGGTCAATTGAGAACAGCTTTCAGTTTTTCTGGATCCATGGAGAAGCCTTGGCTGGAGATGATATAGCCTAAGAAGGCAGTAGAGGTCTGGTGGAACAAACACTTCTCCATCTTGGCATATAGGCGATTAGAACAGAGCCTAGAAAGCACTAGTTTGGTATGTTGAATGTGTTCCTCCAGGTCTTTAGAAAAAATAAGAATGTCGTCTAGGTAGACTATAACAAATGTTCCCAATACATCGCGGAATATGTCATTCATGAACTCTTGAAACACGGCAGGAGCGTTACAAAAACCAAAGGGCATAACAAGATATTCATAATGTCCTGATCGTGTGTTAAATGCTGTTTTCCACTCGTCCCCCTCCCTTATGCGAATGAGATTATAGGCACCTCTTAAGTCGAGCTTTGAGAAGATAGAGGCCCCCTGGAGACGATCGAACAGTTCTGAGATAAGCGGAAGAGAATACCGGCTCTTCACCGTGATCTTATTGAGTCCGCGGAAGTCAATGCACGGCCTAAGTGATCCATCCTTCTTCTTCACAAAGAAGAAGCCAGCCCCGGCAGGGGAGGTAGAGTTGCGGATGAATCCTTTCTCCAAATTTTCCTGAATGTAGGACGTCATGGCCTCGGTCTCCGGAACGGAGAGTGGATATGACTTGGACTTAGGCAGGATGGTCCCAGGAATCAGATCGATAGGACAATCGTACGGACGATGGGGAAGAAGAACCTCCGCTTGTACCTTGTTGAACACATCCAGGTACTCATGATACACGGTAGGCAGGGTCAATAGATTGGAAGGAACGGAATCCAGGCCTGCAAGCACTGCAACAGGAGACTCCGCAGGAACGGCATCTGCAGATGAAGGCCACTGGAGAGGCAGAGTACGCTGTCCAGTCAATGCGCGGATTGGGGAGTTGGAGCCAAGGCAATCCTAAAATAATTTTCTCTGTAGGAGATTGAAAAATATCAAAGATTATTACCTCCTTATGACCATCAGCCAAGGTCAGTGTGAGAGGAATAGACTCCCAAATGATAAACGCCGGCTAGAGTGGTCGGCCGTCGATGGCCTCGAGGCCAATGGGGATTTTCCTTCTGACCATGGGGATTTGATTCTCCGACGCGAACTTCTGGTCCAGGAAGTTACCACCGGATCCCGATTCGATGAAAGCTTCAAACTGCAGGAAAATGTTTGGACCCTCCAATGTAGCAGAAAGCAGAAACTTCTTTGGGAAAGCTTCGGGAGGAGAGGGGCAAGGAGAGACAGTACCCAGTAGAAGCCCCTCTACCTTTACTGGGTGTGCCCGTTTCCCGGCTTCAGGGGACAATTCTGGAGACTATGTTCCGGAGAAGCACAGTAGAAGCACAGTCTATTCAGGCGACGCCGCGCTCTCTCCGTGGCCTGAAGTTGCTGACTGCCAATCTGCATCGGCTCCGGATACTCCAGTGCCAGGAGGGATGTTGTAGGCGACCTGTGAGAAACAACAGAAGGAGAGCGAGAACAGTGCCTCTCGTGCCGTCGCTCCTGAGTACGCTGATCCATGCGTACGCTCAGGGTAATCAACTCCTCCTGGGAAGGAGGCCGGGCATGAGTAGCTAGATCATCTTTCAACGTATCAGAGAGTCCGTGCCAGTACGCGACGGCGAGTGCCTCATCATTCCATTGGGTTTCAGTGGCCAGCGTACGGAACTCGATGGCGTATTTGGCAGCTGATCTTCGGGCTTGTGAAATGTGAAAAAGAGAGAAGGCAGCTGTCTCGCGCCGTGCAGGAGTATCAAATACAAGTTGAAACTCGCGTCTGAATCTTGCGTTAATTCGCTTTTGCGCTCCCATAGGGGGGAGGCCCAGCCGAGAGCGTCTACGGTGAGCAAGGCGTAGATGTACGCTACTTTTGCACGACCAGTGGGAAACTGGGAGGGGGACACCTCAAATTGTACCTCACATTGGTTTAAGAAACCGCGGCAGGCGAGGGGGTCCCCATCGTAGCGATTCGGAGAAGGAATACGGGGCGCAGGGTTGGCGTAGTTTGTGGCAACCGGTGGTGTTGGAGCCATGGGACTCTCCTGAGGGGAGAACTTGGCCAATTGCCGGGAGACAGTAGACAACTGGTTACTGATAAATTGTAAGGCCTCTATGGAAATACCTGTACCCACCTCAGGGGGGTCTGCGTTTGTTGGGCTCTGCATAATGTCACGCCTGTATGCCCGCAGACCTGGCAGGACCCCAGTACAGAGGTGGGAACGGTATTACACCACACACCCACAGCAGTGGGAGCAAGCCCGGAGTGTGGTATAGAGTTGCTGGGCCTGTTGAGAGAGTGGTTAAGGTACTTGCAACGTCTTGTAGGGTTAAGCATAAGAATGGTCGTGTCCGTGTGCCAATGTCCAGGGGTCTAGAGAGTAGAGTCGTCAGAGTACAAAGCCAGGTCCAAGGATTCCAGAGGTCAGCAAGGTCGAGTTCATAGCAAGGTTCAAGGGGTACAGAGAGCAGGTTAGTCCAGGACAAGCAGGGGTCAAAGCCAGGGAAATCCAAAGTAACACCGGAGCAGGAAACAGCAGGGACACAGAGGGAGCACAGCATAGGTCAACACACAGGGAAACAGGAACTATGCAGAGCAACGATAGAAAGGACAGACAGGGATTATAAAGGGAGAGACACCAATAGGAGAGAGGGGAGGAGCAGAGAGAGAAGTGGGAGACAACAGGGATAGGTCAGGGAGAGAAAAGGAGGAGACAGAAGGGGCAGACAGGGAGATGGCCTGTAGAGACTGGGAGGAGGAGTCAGGAGAGTGACAGGCCCAAGAAGAGGAGCGTGTGCGCGCGCCCTCTGTAAGCTGAGGGTGCGTGCGCACAGGCTGCGACAGGGAGATGGCCCGCAGGGACCGGGAGGAGGAATCAGGAGAGTGACAGACCCCAGAAGAGGAGCGTGAGCACGCGCACAGGCTGCGTCACCAGGCGCGCGGAGTGCCGTGCCGCGGGCACCCCGGTGGAGGGAGGCAGGGAAGGTGAGGTACTGGCCGCGGGCAAAGCGACAGTCTGGGAGCGGGGAGCATTGCCGCAGGGGCTCGGGGACCGCGCGAGTGCGCGAGACTTGCGGGGCATGCGCTGAGGCAGTGGGGCAGTGAGAGAGGTAGACGGAGCGGGACGGGAGTGGGAAAGGGCAGAGGGATTGGAAGGAGATGGGACAGAGGGAGAGAAAGAAGGGGAAGGAATCCCCTGAATTGTCACAGGGAGGGGATGAGGATGGAGGGGGGTGAGGAGAGAGGAGGGAGGGGGGTGAGGAGGGAGGGGGGTGAGGAGAGAGGAGGGAGGGGGCTGAGGGGGGTGAGGAGAGAGGAGGGAGGGGGTGAGGATGAAGGGAGGGGAGAGGAGTGAGGGGGGTGAGAAGAGGGGAGGGGGTGAGGAGGGAGGGAGGGGGAGGAGAGAGGGTGGAGAGGAGGGATGGAGTGAGGGGGAGGAGAGGGGGGAGAGGAGGGTGGGGAGGGGGATGAGGATGAAGGGCGGAGCGAGGGGAGAGAGGAGGGAGGGGAGAGAGGGGGATGAGGAGAGAGGAGGGAGGGTGTGAGGATGAAGGGAGGGGGGTGGGGAGGGGGAGGGAGGGAGGGGGAGGAGGTGAGGAGGGGGATGAAGATGAAGGGAGGGGAGAGAGAAGGGCGGGAGTAGGGAGGGGAGAGAGAGGGGGAGGGGTGAAGATGAAGGGAGGGGAGGGGGGTGAGGATGAAGGGAGGGGAGGGGGGTGAGGATGAGGGGAGATAGGAGGGAGGGGTGAGGATGACGGGAGGGGAGAGAGAAGGGGGGAGAGAATGAAGGGAGGGGGAGAGAGGAGGGAGGGTGGAGAGAGGATGAAGGGAGGGGGGAGAGAGGATGAAGGGAGGGGAGTTGAGCGGATGAAGTGTTAGGGGGTGAGAGGGAGGAGGGAGGGGGATGAAAGAGGATGAAGGGAGGGAGTGGGGTGAGAGGGAGGAGGGAGGGGGATGAAAGAGGATGAAGGGAGGGAGTGGGGTGAGAGAGGATGAAGGGAGGGAGTGGGGTGAGAGGAAGAAGGGAGGGGGGATGAGAGGATCGAGTCGGGGGGGTGAGAGGATGAAGAGAGGGAGTGGGGTGAGAGGGTGAAGGGAGGGGGGATGAGAGAGGATCGAGTCAGGGGAGTGAGAGGATGAAGTGCATGGGATGAGAAGATCAAGGAAGGAGGGGTGAGAGGAAGGGGGGTGAGACGGAGGGGGATGAGAGAGGATGAAGGGAGGGGGGGATGAGAGAGGATCGAGTCGGGGGGTTGAGAGGATGAAGGGCGGGGGGATGAGAAGATGAAGGGGGGGATGAGAGGGGGTGAGAGGATAAGGGGAGAGAGAGGACGAGGAGGGGTGCAACAATCTAGGAATGTGTGGGAGGAGCAGTAAGATCAGTATTGCTCGCCATGTACAGTACGACTGCAGGTCAGTTATTTATAAATGATCTGACCATTCGTTCTAAATTTCACTCCAAGCATGCACCAATTTGCACTATTTCATATTCTATTTCCTGTAACAAACCCTCTGAAGGGAGCTCCCTCCCATGACCCCTCTCCAGATTTTTTACGAAACAGAATATAAATGGGTGAATACTTGGAGTGAAATTTAGAAGAAAATTACATACAGTAGCAGTCAGGTCATTTATAAATAACATTCTTCCCCACCAACAATACTCGCGCGTCGCACCTTTCACCATTGTGTATAGCATTTTTGGACAAGCCATCTGGCAACCCTAGTGATACATGCCTTTTTTTTAACCAAAATCTGACAAATAAGCAATGGTGGGATTCTGTTGGTTCACACGAACCTGTTACTAAAATTTTACAAGTTTGCCAAACCGGTGCTTAATTGTCGTACCTTTATTCGCAGGCGGCGTCTAACAGCATCTATTTCCCTGCAGTCCTGGAACTAGATTCCATATTCCTCTATTCCCCTTTACAGCTTTGGGATTCATTTCTCCCTAGTTTGGCTGCCTGTTATTTCGCTGTCCCAGCAGCTTGCTGCATGTGAAAGGCAACATTATTGTTACATGTTGTTTACACAGCCTGTGTTGGTTGCCTGCAGCTCCTATTCTCCTAGCTGAGAGTGGGCTATTCCTACCCCCTGTCCTTGCTGACAGTTAGTATAGTCTCGCTTCACTTTTAGTGTGACCCTTGCCCCTCACTTCCTTTTCCACCTAAGATCACAGTGAGTACAGACCTGTCTGCATCCACCCCTGGTATGGCCTTTCTGTCTTACCATAGTCCACCTCATAGAAGCATTCCCCATAGAGAAGCACTCTCTGCCTACACTACACCTACAAGTTCCTGTTGTTTTCTACTTCTGCAATAAAGTTAAGAAAGACATTGAGGACTTGTGATGCTTTGGAAGAGGGAAGACATGAGTTAAAGCTAACTGGAGCTATTCATACCTCAACACGTGACCCTAGTTTCAGTATAGTAAGACAGAGACCGTGTGCTGGAGGTCTATGCAGAAGCTATCACTCACAGCCTTCATGCTAGAAAAGTGCAGCATTACACAGCTATACAGCAAACAGCTTTCTGCAAAAACAAGCAGCAGTTTAATCAGCACAGCACTGCAAAAACGGATTCCATACACCTTGAATTCAGCATAGAAACCACTGCTTACAGCCTTTAGACAGAAGCCTGCGAGGCTTTGGAAATAGATGCCGCACACACGCGGCCCTCCCTCTGGCACACGGTGCCGTCTCCGGCATTCTTCTCCTCCAAATTTCAGTGTTTCCCCTGCAGCTCCTTTCAAAATGGCCACGTGGCGTCATATTTGACATTTATATATTATATATTGTACCACACCATGCAGGAACTGAACCCTTGGTCGTTGCATATACCAGTCCACTGATCTAAGCACTGCACCACAGTGTGGATGGAAGGTTATCCTCTTTAAACAACCCTATGGTTGTTTGGAAGGTATATTCTAATTGGGCGATGGACTGCACTGCGCAGTAGATGTTACATTTGTTTAAAGTGTCAGATACATCACACCACCCTGTGCTGTAGCAGCTAGAGAATTGCTCTAATATATGAATGTAGCGCAGTTTCCCCCACCCTATGGGAGATGTGGCGGCTACTACGTGTGTGTATGGTGCTTTACCTATGGCTCACAGGAGGCCTGAACCTCCGCTGCTGGGAGCCTGGGGTTGTACCTGATCCGTCGGGTGATAGCGCCTCCACCTGTGCGGGATCCTAACTATGTTGGATAACCCTGTCCCAGGACCCAATGCAAGAAACACACACACTGGTATAGATGACAGTTTACTGCAGGCATATGATAATAGGGACAACGATATAACACCCACACCAACTAGGCCACGTACGGCCGTAACTCCACAGTGCCCTCCAACCCAGCATCCAAACCCTGATGGGATATGTGTGACCGTGCTGCCCACAACTAAAGTGGGTCACTTGGAGATATAGAGATGCTTGCTGGTTGCTCCAGCACCCGGTAGTTCCGACTGAAGACAAGGGGCCCGTCCGGTCCCACGGCGTCGGCGGCGGCGATGAGTCCGCCTCCCACGTGGGGTGGTATCCAGCTCGATGGTCCCACCTTAGCAGTCTCTGAATACGTTGGTGGTCTGGTCCCAGACCGCATCTGCTGCGCGGTGTCCTTTGCTGTATCCCTGACACAAATGAGATAAGGGGGCTCTGTCCCTGTCTAAGGTCCTGTCCCTGTAGCAGCCACAAACTTTACAGGGGAGTTGGGGCCTAGCTGGGCCTATGGGGGTCTCTGGCCTAGTGCAGGGGCCCACAGACACCCTGCACACAACCCCTACCCTCTCCCGGCGCCGACTGGCATGGCTTCCCGCGCGCCAAATGAATCAATATTCTGCTGTTGAGATTCCTGTAGCGCTATTGGCTGTCTCCCAGCAGGTGATGCGCCTCCCTAATGCATTGTGGGGAATGTGGGCCTCACGGAGCCCTGGGCTGGTAATGGCTGCCACTTTCCCTATCTCCTGCACATGCTTCTGATAATGGCTGCCGCACTCGGGTGATACTGCGCATGTGCAAACTATGCACAACATGGCGGTGCCCTATTGGCATCCCAGCGCGGAGCCTCCGGAGACCCACTCCATGACTGCTGCCCCACTCTCCACTATTGTGCCGGGTCCGCCTGCCACTGTGGCGGCACCCATCATCTCCCAGCACGCGCCAAGGGTTCCCCAATTATACCGGAGGTGAGGGAGAAAACCAATGGGGGCCGAGGGGGAGCCCAGAGGAGGACCTGGCCACATGAAGTGGCAGGGGTTCAATTCCAACATGGGTGTAGTATTTATAGAATAGTATTTATTAGTATAGTATATAGTATATAGTATTTATAAAAAGGAATGAAGATGGAGCACGGGGATTTCCAAAAAATAAAGAGATTTATTTAAGCATACATGCATACACAACGTTTCGACGGGTCGTGCATGCTTAAATAAATGTCTTTATTTATTGGAAATCCCCGTGCTCCATCTTCATTCCTTTGTGTATGCCGTGGATTGGATGCAGCCGATCGTACGTTGATGGGAGCTCCGGTAGCTGTATCACTCGTTATTATATTGTGGGGTGCAGCATTTACTCCGTGTTATATCGTAGTATAATTTATATCCAGGCAGGAATTGAACCCTTGATCTTTCATATACCAGTCCACTGCTCTAAGCACTACACCACAGAGGGAGATGGATGTCAGTTGGCTGAGCAACAGGTGTTATCTGATGTAGTCGGCTATATTATAAGTCTCGCTACTACTGAGGTTTACTTAAGAACGAATCCTAATTGCAAAGTGTATAACCTGCAGACTGGAGGTGCTGTGGCAAAACTATTTTGGGCTTGGGAGTAATGTAAACGGTGCAGCAATGTGAAGGTGCGGTAATGATCCAGACGTGCTGTGTGTGTTCAGGATCAATACCAGGAAAACAGAGAAAACCAGTAAGCTCCTAATTTATATACCCCCAAAGTAACCACAATATATATATTTGCTTATGAGTGTCAAAAACAGAGTGCTACTGGGCATGGCAATATACAGTTAAAATCAAGGACAGAACATAGAACACAGACGGAGCCCAAGGCTACGTCCAATGACACAGATACACAGTAAAGTACCTATATATATATATATATGTATATCTAAACTAAAAACATATGGTCATTTACTGCTGCGGCTGAGTTTATTCGAGCATTTGCCTGTTCTCGGCCCGCAGCAGTAACCTGGCGCGCGCCGGAGCGTGCCGGGCGCGCGCCGAAGCAGTGGAAGAGCGCCCTCCGATCGGGGCGCTCTCCCTCCCGCTGCCGGGTCCGCCGGAACCCCCCTGCCGCCGTCCCCCACATCGTGGGACACCAGGGCTACCTCGGGGAGCCCTGGACGCGCGTGCAGGGGGCGCTGGCACCCGATGACGCGTGACCGCGCATCGGTGACGCGCGGCACGCCGAGGGAGTGGGGCTAGCAAGCCGGGGCATCCCCCGGCTTGCGGAACTAGCCCTGCTCGAATAAATCGTGTCGGTAGTGTAGTTTGATTCTTTGGCCAAAGTATCTTAAGCCTGCACACCAAACGTCAAGGTAGACCAAATCTGTGCAGGTCCTAACACTAATCAAATTCTTAATAACCTGTATAATACCAGGAAGAAAACTTTATAATAAAGCTGTTGTGATTAGCTGCATAGTTCTTAGTTTGATTGAAGCTCTTATTTACCTGTATAATACCAGGAAAAGCACTCTGAATTAGATTTGTCGCTACCAAACTGCATGCATGGACCTGCGTGTATGGAAAATGAATGATCCTTAACCATTTGGAAGCATAGTGGGATGGGGGTGAGCTTGGAACCGGGGAAGGAGGAGCCACCCTCCCTTAATCAGCTGTGACCAGCTGGACAAGATTGCAAAACAGAGAAAACCAGTAAGCTCCTAATTTATATTCCCCCAAAGTAACCACAATATATATATTTGCATATGAGTGTCAAAAACGGAGTGCTTCTGGGCATAGCAATATATAGTTAAAATCAAGGATAGAACACAGACAGAGGCCAATGCTACTTCCAATGACACAGATACACAGTAAAGTACCTATATATATATGTAACCCTGGTCTCTTTTCAGCCCCAGACACCCCCCATGTAGCGCTCCAAGGCTCTGCGGCACACCCGGCTAGCGGGGGCCACCATGACAGGTTGTGCGAGCGTGCCCGTTGGTCGCGCAGGCGCAGTAAGGGTAGCGCACGCGGTCCCAATGCTAAAGAGGTCCTGAGTGGACTACAATTCCCAGCAGACTCTGGGGATTGCCCTTTCACCCACATCACGTGCAGCCAGCCAGCAAATAGGGTTTTGCAGCTTCTCCTGTGGAGGAAGGCTACAATGTTGCGGGGACCACGTTTGGCAGTTGGAGCTGGGAGCAGGAAGGGGGAGGATGGGTGTAGGGAGCAAGTGGCTCCTGCACCAGGTAAGGTAGTTCCCCAGATCCCAGGCAGGCCCCAATCCCCACTAGGGTAGTGGGTAGTACTGAGGCACAGCCCCTAGGTGAGGGACTCTGTCCTTAGGTGTGAGAGTGTGCAGGTTTGTCGGTGTCACGGCTGGTAGTGCTGTGAGCGCTGACAAGTAGGCACAGTGTATGTAGCGCGTGCAGTGGGTTTCTGCAGGTTGACTGAGTGTGTGCAGTGTGTTTGCTGCAGGCGCTGTTAGTATTAGCTAGAGTCAGGACTGGGAAGAGTTAGGGGAGCGGAGCAGGCTATTAACCCCATAGGTCCCAGATAGGTCCTCACTCCCCAGTTTGTGGTGCTACAGGGACAAACCCTAGGTTAGGGAC
>NC_134503.1:31510339-31596090 GCF_040206685.1 Ascaphus truei | reverse complement strand
CAAACAATCTCTCTCTGTCTCTTTTTCTCTCTCCCATACACACACACACACACTCAATCTCTCTCTTTCTCTCTCTCCCATACACACACACACACTCAATCTCTCTCTCTCTCTCTCTTCCATACACACATACACAATCTCTCTCTCTTCTCTCTCCCCCATACACACACACACACACACACACACACACCACACACACACACACACACACACACACACTCAATCTCTCTCTCTCTCTTCTCTCTCTCCCATATACACACACACTCAATCTCTCTCTCTTCTCTTCTCCCAAACACTCACACTCAATCTCTCTCTCTCTCTCTCCCATACACACACACACACACACACACACACACTCAATCTCTCTCTCTCTCCCATACACACACACACACACACACACTCAATCTCTCTCTCCTCCCATACACACACACACACACACTCAATCTCTCTCTCTCTTTCTCTCTCCCATACACACACACACATTCAATCGCTCTCTTTCTCTCTCTTCCATACACACACACACACACACACACTCAATCTCTCTCTCTCTTTCTCTCTCTCCCATACACACACACACTCAATCTCTCTCTCTCTCACACACAACACACACACGCACACACACACACTCAATCTCTCTCTCTCCCATACACACACTCACTCAATCTCTCTCTTCTCTCTCTCTCTCTATCTCTCCCATACACACACACTCAATCTCTCTCTATCTCTCTATCTCTCTCTCCCATACACACACACTCAATCTCTCTCTCTCTCACACACACACACACAAACACACACACACACACACACACTCAATCTCTCTCTCTCTCATACACACGGGAAGGGACGGAGAAACAGCCCGCTACTATAGTAGGGGGTGACTGACCCTCTCCCATACACACACACACACACACACACACAATCTCTCTCACACACACACACACACACACACACACACACACACACACACACACACACACACACACACAATCTCTCTCTGTCTCTTTCTCTCTCTCCCATACACACACACACACTCAATCTCTCTCTCTCTCTCTCTCTCTTTCTCTCCCATACACACACACACACACACACACACACACACACACACACACACACACACTCAATCTCTCTCTCTCTCTCTCTCTCTTCCATACACACACACACATACACACACAATCTCTCTCTCTCTCTTTCTCTCTCCCACATACACACACACACACACACACACACACTCAATCTCTCTCTCCCATACACACACACTCAATCTCTCTCTTTCTCTCTCCCAAACACACACACTCAATCTCTCTCTCTCTCCCATACACACACACACACACTCAATCTCTCTCTCTCTCTCTCTCCCATACACACACACACACTCAATCTCTCTCTCTCTTTCTCTCTCTCCCATACACACACACACTCAATCTCTCTCTCTCTCTCTCTCTCTCGCTCTCTTCCATACACACACACACACACACACACACACACACAATCTCTCTCTCTCTCTCTTTCTCTCTCCCCCACACACACACACACTCAATCTCTCTCTCTCTTTCTCGCTCTCCCATACACACACACTCAATCTCTCTCTCTCTCCCAAACACACACACTCAATCTCTCTCTCTTTCTCTCTCCCATACACACACACACACACACACTCAATCGCTCTCTTTCTCTCTCTTCCATACACACACACGCACTCAATCTCTCTCTCTCTCTCTCTCTCTCTCTCACACACACACACACACGCACACACACACACTCAATCTCTCTCTCTCCCATACACACACACACTCACTCAATCTCTCTCTTTCTCTCTATCTCTCCCATACACACACACACACACACTCACTCAATCTCTCTCTATCTCTCTCTCTCTCTCTCCCATACACACACACTCAATCTCTCTCTCTCTCACACACACACACACACACAAACACACACGCACTCAATCTCTCTCTCTCGCTCTCCCATACACACACTCAATCTCTCTCTCTCTCATACACACGGGAAGGGACGGAGAAACAGCCCGCTACTATAGTATCTCAGGAGCGCCGGAGGGGAGAGAGGGGAGGAGAAACACCCCGCTACTCATTCCCGCTCCGCGCGGGCAGCGGGAGCGCCGGGGGGAGGGTGCAGGATGTTTCAGTGTATATATAAATATTTAAAGTGCAGTAAATTCCCCCCACCTCAAGCATCTGTCCAAAATCCTCCATGACCGGATCAGTGCAGGTCTTGTACTGTAAGTTATTATCAGTAATTATACAGGAGGATATATAGAGGAGGAGCAGCAGCAGCAGCAGACACGCGCGCACTGACACACATACACACACAGCCCCCCCCCCCCCTATTACTTACCCGTCCAGAGAAGGAATGGTGGTTTGAAGTCCTGGCAACTCCATCCTGCGTCACAGCCAATCAGCTAGAGGGATTTATTTTATTTTTTTTCGAGCAGGGGATAAGTTACTGGCCACGAGCCAATATCCGATCGAAGCTGGCGAGTTGGCGACCGGATTTGTCGAGCACTGACTATATGTATATATCTGCTCTGGTGCCTTAATACAGCAGAAGTTTATTTAACTCAACCAAGGTCTCCTGTGTGCTTCCTCTATTACCAATACTTCCTTATAGGGTATACTAATTAATACTGTAAATGATTAAAATACAATATTTGCCAGCTTATGTATGTCACTTTGGTCATAAAGGAACTTTGCTACAAAGCAAGGAAAAAGATTGAATTTAAATCCCTTTTCAAAGTTATATTTGATGTTCATCAAAGAGGCAATCAAAGCAGCACTTTACAATTTTTTTTCTTGTTTTTTGATATATGCAGCCTGTGATTACCTTTATTTAAAACAAATTACCTCCGCTGCCGATCGTTTAGTTCTCTTGTAATCGATCTGCAAAGATCCTGCTTCCCAGGGTTCACTAAAGGGCTGCCTTTCCATTTCAATCAATCCTTCAGTCATCATCATCATTTATTTTTTACGTAAACACAGGCCTCCACTTAAGGGGGCATCACAAGACTGTACAGTCCGTTTTACAACAACTACAATTAAATACAATTATTTTGTTACACAAGAGACAGACAGGGGGCAAAAACTGTGCTTCTTTAAGCAAGTGTGTCTTAAGGTGGGTCGTAAAGGTGGATAGAGAGGATGCTAGTCGAGTATTGAGGGGAAGGGCATTCCAGAGGTGCGGGGCAGTCAGTGAAAAAGGTTTAAGGCGGGAGAGGGCTTTAGATACAAAGGGGGTAGAAAGAAGACATCCTTGAGAAGAACGCAAGAGTCTGGATGTTGCATAACGAGTAATTAGGGATGAGATGTAAGGAGGGGCAGAAGAGTGTAAAGCTTTAAAAGTGAGGAGAAGAATGGAGTGTGAGAAGTGGATTTGATCGGAAGCCAGGAGAGGGATTTTATGAGGGGAGATGCTGAGACAGATCTAGGAAAGAGTAGAGTGATTCTGGCAGCAGCGTTTAGGATAGATTGTAGGGGAGACAGGTGAGAGGCAGGAAGGCCGGACAGCAGGAGGTTACAGTAATCAAGACGGGAGAAAATGAGGGCCTGAGTCAGAGTTTTAGCAGTCGAGCAACAGAGGAAAGGGCGTATCTTTGTTATATTGCGGAGGAAAAAGAGACAGGTTTTTGATATGTTTTGTATGTGAGGGGCGAATGTGAGAGAGGAGTCAAGTGTGACCCCTAGGCAGCGTGCTTGGGCTACTGGGTGAATGATCCTAGTTCCAACTGTAATGTGGAAGGAGGTAGTAAGGCCAGATTTGGGAGGAAGTATGAGGAGCTCTGTTTTTGCCATGTTGAGTTTAAGGCGGCGGAGGGCCAGCCAAGATGATATAGCAGAGAGACATTCAGAAACTTTGGTTTGTACAGCAGGTGTAAGGTCGGGTGTTGAAAAGTATATTTGTGTGTCGTCTGCATTGAGGTGATATTTAAACCCAAAAGATGTTATTAGGTCATCTAGAGAGAGTCTGTACAGAGAAAAGAGAAGAGGTCCCAGTACAGAGCCCTGGGTTACCCCCACAAAGAGATCAATAGAGGAGGAGGTGTTAGCAGAAGAGACACTGAAAGTACGATGGGAGAGGTAGGATGAGATCCAGGATAGAGCTATGTTCCGAGTACCAAGAGTATGTGAAGGAGAAGAGGGTGGTCCACGGTGTCAAATGCTGCAGAGAGGTCGAGTAATATGAGCAGAGTGTAATGACCTTTGTCTTTGGCAGCATGGAGGGCATCAGTTATTTTAGTAAGGGCTGTTTTCGTGGAGTGAGCAGTGCGGAAGCCAGATTGTAGAGGGTCTAGGAGAGAATAGGTGTTGAGAAAATGGAGCAAGCAAAAGAATACAAGACGTATTGGGTATCTACCCAAGTAGTATTATGTACACAAATACTTATTTGTACTGCATGTTCTGAAATGATTTAATTGTTTGTAAAGCCTTTTTACTTTATCAGCAATCCAAGACAGTAAAAAAAGTAAAGATTTTTTACAATAGAATTGAAGCAGGGGGGTCTCCGGAGCTGAACCCCATTAATTTCAGCTCTGGGTCCCCCCTACTTCCGGAGATACTTACCTCTGTAGTAGGTGCTTGTAGCTGCTCCGGCTTTGCAAGCAGGGATTTCAAGTGTGAAGCTCCCGCGTCACATGGGCCAATAGGAAGCCGCACCGATGATGTCATCAGGGATGAAGGTGCATGTACATCGAAATGTTGGATGCAACTCTGACTCTTTAGTCATTAAATGACCTTTTTTGCTACATTATGAATTTTCCAATCGTTTCTTGTGCTTGGCTCCCTTATGCGTATTATATTAAAGAAAGAACATTCCGAATAGTCAGGCTTAGTGAGTCCTTAGTATATTATAGTATTATTGTAACATAGTCCAGAAACCTTGGATTTGTACAGAATCCCATAATCAGTGGAACTGTAAGCATTGTCTGATACAGGTTTTGCTTTATGTCTGAAGCCAGGTGTTGTTGTGTGTGTCCTTTGAAGGGATTTATAATGCATCTCTTGGTAGACTGTTCTGTCGAGAGAGTAAGCGAAGGGGGTCAATGGGGGTTATGTGCAGGGCCGGCAACAGAGGGGGACAAAGGATACTGGCGTCCCGGGCCCCTGCTCGGCCGGGCGCCAGTTAATTAAATTTAAAAAAAAAAATAATTAAATGGCGGCGATTCTCGTGGTCCCCGCGCATGCGCAGGGCAAGCAGGGTGTCCTGCCTGCAGCCTGTGGGCCCGCTCCCCGTTCCCCTGCTCCCCACGTGGGACGGTGGGGGTAGCGCCAAGACAGGTCCCGCGCGCGCAACCAGCCCCCCCCCCCCGCTCCCCACGTGGAACGGAGGGGGAAGCACCAAGACAGGCCCCGCGCGCGCAACCCAGCCTCCCCGCTGCCCACGTGGGACGGAGGGGGAATTGCTGCGCACGCAACCCACCCACTGTCATTCACTGTCTCCCACCCACCGTCATTCACTGTCTCCCACCCACCGTCATTCACTGTCTCCCACCCACCGTCATTCACTGTCTCCCACCCACCGTCATTCACTGTCTCCCACCCACCGTCATTCACTGTCACCCACCCACCGTCATTCACTGTCAAATCATTCACTGTCACCCACCCACCGTCATTCACTGTCACCCACCCACCGTCATTCACTGTCACCCACCCATCGTCATTCACTGTCACCCACCCACTGTCATTCACTGTCACCCACCCATCGTCATTCACTGTCAAATCATTCACTGTCACCCACCCGCCGTCATTCACTGTCACCACCCGCCATCATTCACTGTCACCCACCCGTCGTCATTCACTGTCACCCACCCTCCCGTCGTCATTCACTGTCACCCGCTGCCCACGTGGGACGGAGGGGGAATTGCTGCGCACGCAACCCACCCACTGTCATTCACTGTCTCCCACCCACCGTCATTCACTGTCTCCCACCCACCGTCATTCACTGTCTCCCACCCACCATCATTCACTGTCACCCACCCACTGTCATTCACTGTCACCCACCCATCGTCATTCACTGTCAAATCATTCACTGTCACCCACCCGCCGTCATTCACTGTCACCACCCGCCATCATTCACTGTCACCCACCCACCCGTCGTCATTCACTGTCACCCACCCTCCCGTCGTCATTCACTGTCACCCGCCGTCATTCACTGTCACCCACCCGCCGTCATTCACTGTCACCCACCCACCGTCATTCACTGTCACCCACCCACCGTCATTCACTTTCACCCACCCACCGTCATTCACTGTCACCCACCGTCATTCACTGTCACCCACCCACCGTCATTCACTGTCAAATCATTCACTGTCACCCACCCACCGTCATTCACTGTCAACCACCCACCGTCATTCACTTTCACCCACCCACCGTCATTCACTGTCACCCACCCACCGTCATTCACTGTCAAATCATTCACTGTCACCCACCCGCCGTCATTCACTGTCACCCACCCACCCGCCGTCATTCACTGTCACCCACCCGTCGTCATTCACTGTCACCCACCCCTTCGTCATTCACTGTCACCCACCCGCCGTCATTCACTGTCACGCACCCACCGTCATTTACTGTCACCCACCCAGCCACCGTCATTCACCCACCCAACCACCGTCATTCATCCACCCAGCCATCGTCATTCACCCACCACTCACCCAGGCAGACAGGCACATGTCTTTTGTTGAAAATATAAAAATAAACAGGTTGCATTGTAATGTTTTTTTCTGTATCACAATAAGAAAACGGTTAAGTAAAAGTTGCGCGCTAAAAGATATTTTTTTGTGGTAGGTGAGCTATAGGTTTGGGGGGGAGGGGTGCGCTATGGGTTGGGAGGGGCTGCTCCTTTCATTTGTCCCGGGCCCCATGATTTCTGGTGGCGGCCCTGGTTATGTGGTGTATTTGTTTCATGTATTAACCCCTTTGGTGCCTGTGGTATACCTTGGTAACCAGAGACATCAAACAGGTTCATGTTATTTCTATCATAGGCTTCTCTAATACAGCAGCCTATGACAGAAATATTATTGTGATGTAGGGTTATCTGAGCAGTTAGTGGAGGAGCTATAGAAAGGGTTATAGGTGCAATTTGGGGAGGAGTTATAAGGAGAGGTTATAGGAGCCATTAGGGGAGGAGTTATATGGAGAGGTTATAGGAGCAGTTAGGGGAAGAGTTATAGGGAGCAGTTAGGGGAGGAGTTATAGGGAGAGGTTATAGGAGCAGTTAGGGGAGGAGTTATAGGGAGCAGTTACGGGAGGAGTTATAGGGAGCAGTTATAGGAGCAGTTAGGGGAAGAGTTATAGGGAGCAGTTAGGGGAGGAGTTATAGGAGCAGTTAGGGGAAGAGTTATAGGGAGCAGTTAGGGGAGGAGTTATAGGGAGTGGTTATAGAAGCAGTTAGGGGAAGAGTTATAGGAGCAGTTAGGGGAAGAGTTATAGGGAGCGGTTATCTGAGCAGTTAGAGGAGGTGTTATAGGGAGTGGTTATAGAAGCAGTTAGGGGAAGAGTTATAGGGAGCAGTTAGAGGAGGTGTTATAGAATGGGTTATAGGAGTTGTATGTGGAGGAGTTACTCAATATTGTTTTTTAATTTAATGTTTCAATTTCATCTTTCTTCCTTTTTGTTTGAGTCGATAAAAGCAGTCAGCTGGGGCAATACATTTGGCAACAGCGCAGAATAATTTTCTCTTGCACCAAAAAGCAAACGGCACTATCAGGATCCAATTTATTTTTTTAAAGAAATGAAATATGTAGAGAAAGAGAAAAAATAGCATGGAATAAAAAAAATGCAAATATAAATTAACAACTAAAAATAAGATGTTAGGTGTTTGGTGAAGTCCTATTAAGAAAGATTGATGCGCTATGTCTTATTTACTTTGTGATGCTCAGGAGGATTTTATTTTTAGATTTATGCTCTAAGATCAGGAAATGAGAGCATCTTTAAATATCTTTATTTCCTTCCTTATACTTGTGTGAAATAACTTATTAGCGGGTGACATAGGTTACTAGAAAATAATTAGAATCTGCTGTTCTTGCATGAAATGCACCAGGGACATTAATAAAGTGTATATTATTAGAACCGGCAAATCAAGAATTCAGTGACGAAACTGTCCAAAGCTTATTAAAGGTAGAATACTAATAGGGTAGGGGAGGGGGAAGAGAGAAGGGAAAGAAATTGACTCTCGCTTCAGCTTGATTAACAATCAAATAAATAAGGACAAAGGTGCAAAGGGGGAATGGGTTAATACAGTAGTGTAACGTGAGAGAAAGGAAACACCCTTTAGCATGCACTCATTATCGCAGTTGATATGATTAATAAAGTTAATACTTATTATTTTATTATTTTAGTTAAAAGAAAGAGGTGAACAACTAATCTTAATTGTGTACTTAAATATAAATAACAGAACAACAATAGACAAAACAACATATAATAACATAAACTGGAGGGCAGGGGAAAAACAGATATATACAGCCTGCAGGTAAGTACTTGATAGTTGTGAGAAAAACTCACGCAGGTATAGTAAACAAATCCCCAGTTCCAGCACTAATTAAAAAAACTGTGTTCAGTCAGACAGGTATCCGAGGTTGACAGTCATAATACTATTACTACATATGATATACAGGTGTTATCAACTGAAAGAAACGCCTATTCTAAACCACAAAATAAAATTGCTCAACTGTATTGGAAACCTGCTAGCAATATAAATTCAGCTAATGCTCGCTTAATTAAATCGGATACATTATGCAGCAGTAGATATTGGCCCACAAAATTTGATTGTTATGGCCCTGAGGCACGGGTCACTGCCCGTATCAAATTATAGCCTCTTACACTAAACTACACATACTGCATAAAGTGAACAATAATGATGTGGGTAGAGAACTAAAATTAAAACCGGGGGTGGGGTGAGAGTCGCATGGAGGGTAGAAAGCCAAGTACAACTAGTTGTATTGCTATAAGCTAAAAGACCATAGCAGATAGCAACAGTCTTTCTGAATTGACTCTTAACACTATACAATGTCATAGAAAGTGTCAAATGCTGTAAACGCTAAGCCATCGTCATGGAAAAAGTCACCATAATAACATCAGTGACCATATAGCAGATACAGCTCTGCTACAAACTAGTGATAGCTGGTTGTCACAGCACATAGTATACCACTAACATTGCGGCTCAGACCAGCGCTCAGAGGCGCTTCCCACTCACTTACAGCAATACAACTAGTTGTACTTGGCTTTCTACCCTCCATGCGACTCTCACCCCACCCCCGGTTTTAATTTTAGTTCTCTAACCACATCATCATTGACGATTTAATTAAGCGAGCATTAGCTGAATTTATATTGCTAGCAGGTTTCCAATACAGTTGAGCAATTTTATTTTGTGGTTTAGAATAGGCGTTTCTTTCAGTTGATAACACCTGTATATCATATGTAGTAATAGTATTATGACTGTCAACCTCGGATACCTGTCTGACTGAACACAGTTTTTTTAATTAGTGCTGGAACTGGGGATTTGTTTACTATACCTGCGTGAGTTTTTCTGACAACTATCAAGTACTTACCTGCAGGCTGTATATATCTGTTTTTCCCCTGCCCTCCAGTTTATGTTATTATATGTTGTTTTGTCTATTGTTGTTCTGTTATTTATATTTAAGTACACAATTAAGATTAGTTGTTCACCTCTTTCTTTTAACTAAAATATTAAAATAATAAGTATTAACTTTATTAATCATATCAACTGCGATAATGAGTGCATGCTAAAGGGTGTTTCCGTTCTCTCACGTTACAAAGCTTATTAAAAACAGCTAAATAAATATTTGAGGGAGAAAATAAACACAAACTCACAAAAGGAAGAGTAGAGATGTGTGACACTGTCCTAAATGTACTCACAACATTGTTAAACATTTCCCCCCCACATTCAATCAGCCCAAAATCCGTTCCGCGGATTTTCCCCGATGTTACTCCCAAAATCTGTCCGTGGTGTAAAATCCGCAGACAGATTTGGCCGATTTCAATCCGCGCGGATCCTTCAAAATCCGCCATCGGATACAACTCGTGGACAAATTTGTAGAGTCCAATCCTTGGATTCAGCGATCCGCTGGTGGATTCTTGCGAATTGCTGAATCCACGGATTAGATTCTACAAATCCATCCACGGGTCGCGAAATCCGCGGTGTATTTATAATAATAATCAAAAATCCGCAAACCGCGAATTGCGCTTTTTGACATTGAACCGCTGACATCCGCGGACCGAAGGAACCGGACAATCCACTGCGGATCCAAATACGCCAAAACATTCGCTCATCTCTACAAAACATTTCGAGGAACTTTAAAAGGTTAAAAAGTACTCAGATACCTCTCGCTGATATGAGAGAGAGAGGGAGAAGGAGAGTGAGGGAGAGAGGGAGAGGGTAAGAGAAGGAGGGAGAGAGAGAGAGAGAGAGAGAGAGAAGGTGAGGGAGGAAGAAGGAGAGAGAGGGAGAGAGGGAGAGAAACTGAGGGGAAGGGAAAGGGAGAGAAGTAGGGAGAGAGAGAGAAGGTGAGGGAGGGAGAAGGAGAGTGAGGGAGAGAGGAGGAGAGAAGGGAGAGAGAGGGAGAGAGAAAATGGAGAAACTGAGAAAGACAGAGACAGGGAGAGAGGGTGAGGGAGAGAGAGATGGGGAGAGAAAGAGTGAGGGTGAGAAGGAGAGTGAGGGATTCCCCCGCCTGGATTCAGTCATTGGCCAAGGGGCCTGTCAATCAATACCTTTGACATCCCTGAAAGGGGGGGCTACATGTATCATTGGGACATAGCTATTTTGATCATATTTTGTAGCTAAATGTCTACAATATTTAGGGTCAGGAAGCAGAAAGGGAGACAGAGCTCCTAAGATAAATACATATTTAATTAGAAAAAGGAATCATTCGTCTGTCATTAACAGCGAGCCGCAGGGCAAATTATAAATGATTGGTATTCACACTTCAACCACTGCTGTAGCATCATATATACAGTATAAGGTTAGTACATGAAGCACAGAGAGCCGAGCACAGAGCTTAACCTCAGGTCTGGCAGCTTGCATGGTTCACAGCTGAGACACTGCAATCGGCATTACACAATATGGGCTAGAGTTCATACGTCAGGGTACAATCTATACCAACAAATATACCTTTTACCCAAAGAGAAAAACATCTTATTATTCGTATACGATACGGGACAGGATGTAAAACTGGGTAATAAAAAGTGGGCACTCTTGATAGAACCCAGAAGAGAGAACGATGAAATTAGTTCTACTGTAGATCCGCCAAATTGTCCGTCTTTGGCCAAATCTCCCCCCTGAAGTTGGGTTTACTCACTCTGTTTCTTGCCCTGGGTGTTTGTTACTTTCAGTTTTTATATTTAATATCTTGTATATGAAATAAATGTTTCCAAAAAAATATATGCACCATCAAATACATTCATATTAATGTGTACAAATGTCTACTTGAATAAAAACAAAAGGAAATGGGGAAAAGCATCATAAACTAAAATGTCATTACTAAAACTAAAAGGATGGATATTCAGCATTCCTGATGAAGAATTCTGGTCCAGGATGAGTACATTGTGCTTGTGCTGAAGGACAATGGGACACGTTGACTGTCCTCAGCCTCTGCTTGGTGTGTTGGAACAGGTACCGTTACTTCCCATTCTAGGTAGGGGAGTATACTGCTATAGGAAATATGAGACAGACAGCTCTATACCACAGGACGGACTTGCAAGTTATGGTGATGCCTGCTCCTGGCGGGGCGGTTTAGACTTGGTGGCAGGCTCTGTCACAGGAACTGCAACTGCTTTTTGGGCAGCTGGTGGAGGCCAGCCCCTCCTTCTTCTAGGTGTATAAACTCCCAACAAGGTCCCTGTATTTCACTATTCACTTTACTTGCAGACATGTGAGTATCCTCACTGGTATTTACCATTTTTTAACTGCACTAGGTTATATAAGCATTTGCTTGGTTATATTAACCCCTTCTGGGTTAATGCACATAACACTAGTATGCATTTAGCTTAGGGACCTGCTATAGAGACTTACCTTGACGTGGTTAGCAGGCTTGGCATTATTTGATCAAAGGATGTAATCCAAAAGTCTCCTTTATCTTATAGATTTTTACACCATATTTTTATTGCTATCCCAAAGGGAGAAGCGCAGGGATTCACTTTGTCACGGAACAAGAATCATATTTCTGTTTGACCCCCCTTCTGCTTGTCAGCTCCTTAAATTCAGCTGCATGCATTTGTTCTACACACACTGTGCCTGTGTGATGTATCAATATGTTGCCCTTTCTGCCTGTGAGCAGGCAGCCAGTGAGTTGCTACAGCAACCTCTGAGATTCTTCTCAGAATGGGCTATTCTGCCCTCCCCCTGTCTTGCTGACAGTAAAAAGATAGACCCTCGTGATGCTTGCCAGGAGAAGACTACTGTATGTGTTAAAAATAATGTCTTGAATCTTCTTTATCTTCTATGCAATAAACAGCTCAATAAACTCAGGAATCCAATGTCCAAATATAATATCCCTTGAACATCACCCATAAAGACACCACTAGCCCCAATAAGTCATGTTTTCGTTAGTATACCCATGTTTATTTCCCTCTTCGGTTATTTCATATTGTATCCCTTCTAAAGCTGTCAGTGTTTACATTTTCACTGCACCCGTCTGAGTTAGTGTCCAATTGGTCAGACGGGCCGTTACGTCACAAGTGGGAGGGTATTCTACCTCCATGGACTTGTGTGCGATGCAGTTCAGCTGACACCACATTAAGCTTATGAGCTCTATGTCAGTGAAGGGGCGTGACGCTTCCTATTAGACGTAGCAACACAGCGTCACGGGTGAAGGGAGGGAATTATGGGTATTTAAATGTGTGATCCGTTGTTTGTACTATCTCTTTGATAAAGCGTGGGTTACCACGTGAAACGCGTAAGAGTGTTCCTTTATTGTTTTTAAACGTGCCCCAATACATTTTTGCACCTAGTTCTTGGCAGTATTTGGTCAATTTTTCTTCAGCAGCAGATGCACCGCCGTTTTTTCAATTCCTTTGCTGACAGTAGTTTGTCCCATCTCACTTCTAGTGTAACCCTTGCTCCTCACTTCCTTTTCCACCCTGGAGACATTGAGTACAGCACCCATCTCTGTTACACTCCCATGGCAAGGCCATCTCTTTCTACCTGTTTCTAACTACAAATCACTACTACACACCATGCACAAGTGCCTGTATTTACTGCTGCTTTTCCAATAAAGTGAAGGAAATATAATAGGACTTGGAGTGATTTGGAAAGGGAGCTGAGTTAATGCTATCGAGGGCCATTCACACATCAATCGTGACCCTGGCTTCAGAATAGTAGAAAGAGGACCGTGTGCTTTGGGGGACACACACAGAGGAGCTGCTACCCACAGCCTTTATGCTAAAGAAACAAGCAAGCAGCTTACACAGCAAATAAACAGCAGTCTCTCACCACCACAGTACAAGCATACTGCTCCACATTGCGACACAGAGCCACCAGCCTCTATACAGCAAACAACTACAGCTTTATGCAAAGACAAGCGAGCAGCTTTACATTGCTAATAAAGAGCACAGACTTTCTACAGTGAAGCCTTACAAACAGCAAGCAGCTTACACTGCACACAGCCTGCAGCTCACACTCAAGGCTCCAGCACTGCAGTCAAACAGTGCACTATACACAGAACTTTGATTGCTCTTTTCTGTCTTTGAGTCCATCCTCTGCACAGCCTGACAGTGAAGAATTACCATCTCACCTAACCCTGCGCACGTTCCCACGGCTAGCGCCACCAAGGGCCACTCCACCGGACACCGCCAGGACACGGGTCAGAGCCACCGGACACCTGTAAGTACAGCTACCCCTGCGCTTACCGCTACAGGACACCTACCGGCACTATCCGAGACAGTCATCCATCGCTGGCGCAGGTAAACAGACCGCACGCACACGCATTGGCTAAAGGGCTACACACACCTGCAGCATGGCAGAACTCAGATCCCCACCAGACATCACGCAGGAGAGTGACCACTCAGACACAGAGACCGCCGCACAAATGCAACAGGCGCAGACAAACACAAGGCCTACGTAAACACATAAGGAGACAAAGAGTTCTCCTAAAAAGATCCCCATTCACTGCACAACAAAGCTGAAGATAGTAGTCAGGGTTCAAATATTTATTTATTTATTTATAAAATATTTTACCAGGAAGTAATACATTGAGAGTTACCTCTCGTTTTCAAGTATGTCCTGGGCACAGAGTTAAGACAAATAATGCATGGTTACAAATACAGTTACATAAATGAACAGGGTATACATTATATACAAGACATTGCATGCACAGTTAAAGAAAATATATGTTATGGACGTATGAAACAATTACAGACAAGATTAAAATGTGAGACAGCCTTAGATTTGAAAGAATTTAAACTGGTGGTGGATGTGAGAGTCTCTGGTAGGTTGTTCCAGTTTTGGGGTGCACGGTAAGAGAAGGAGGAGCGGCCGGATACTTTGTTGAGCCTTTGGACCATGAACAGTCTTTTGGAGTCTGATCTCAGGTGATAAGTGCTGCATGTGGTAGGGGTGAGGAGCTTGTTCAGGTAGCTGGTTAGCTTGTTCATAAAAAATTTAAAGGCAAGACAGGAAAGATGAACTTTGTGCCTAGACTCTAGTGTAAATACCCACTAATGATATAGTAGAATTAGCTATAAAGGGTACAATTAAGTAACCGCTCCCAGCACTGTGGGAGGACAGTTACCACTAAAAGCCTGTAGGCAAAAAATAATAAATACTTTAATATTCAGCAAAAATCAACGCAATAACACTTACTCAAAACTACCATAAAAACAATTAAAACACATATAATGGGTGATATAGGGTTCAGGGATGTCTATGGTTAAATCCAAAATTATGCAATATATATCCCCTAACCAGATATTCCTATCGTTAGTGTGGGACAAAATAGGTGAATAGAGGTAAATTAGCACATAGCAATGATCCCTCTTGTCTCAGGGTGGGGGGCTGGTATAGGTAAAGCCGATAAATAAGTGCTGTAAATCACCTCATAGTTGATAGCAATCACAATACAAACATCATAAGGTGCAGTGCACCAAGCGTAATCATATAGCTAGTGTAGTATGTACATGACTTCTTTCTCTCTCACTCTCTGCTCCTATTTGCTATAACTGAGACCTGGCTCACTCAGTCTGACTCTGCTCTGGAAGCTGCCCTCTCCTATGGTGGCCTTTCCTTCTCCCACACTCCGCGCCCTGATGGCAGGGGTGGAGGCGTGGGGCTCCTGCTCTCCTCTGTCTGCCGTTACCGAACCCTTCCTATTCCCCCCTCTCTTGCTTTTCCCTCCTTTGAGGCTCACACTGTCCAGATCTTCTCTCCTCTCCCTGTTCATGTGGCGGTCATCTATCGCCCACCTACCTCTACTCATCCCCCTTCTGCCTTTCTCTCTCACTTTGAATCCTGGCTCTCTTTCTTTCTCTCCTCAGACTCCCCTGTTCTTCTCCTTGGGGACTTCAATTGCCACATTGATGACCCCTCTCTCTCTCTTGGGCTTCCCGCTTTCTTTCTCTTACCTCTTCTTTTGGCCTTCAACAGTGGACTGCAGCCAGCACCCACAAGGATGGCCACTACTTAGACCTGGTTTTCACTAAAAACTTCTCTCTCTCTGATTTCTCCATTTACCCTTTTCCTCTCTCTGACCATCATCTCATCTCATTCTCTTTATCTCGCTTCTCCCCTTCTCCACCTCCATCTACACCCCGGTTCTGCAGAAACCTGCGCTCTATTCACTTACCTGACTTTGAGTCCACTTTACACTCCTCCCTCTCCTCTCTCAGCTCTGCTACAGACCCTGACAACCTGGTCAGAAAGTACAACTCTGTCTTGTCCTCGTCTCTTGATCTACATGCCCCGCTTTCTCTCTGCCGCCCTCGCCCTTCTAACCCTAGACCCTGGCTAAATTCCCACACACGCATGCTGCGTTCCTCCACTCGTTCCTCTGAACGCCTCTGGAGGAAGTCTCACATTCTCGCAGACTTCCTTCACTACAAATTTATGCTATCCTGTTTCAACTCTGCCCTCTCGCAAGCTAAACAAGCCTATTTTTCTGCACTAATCAACATGCACAAGTCTAACCCACGCCGACTGTTCTCTGTCTTTGATACTCTACTCAAACCACCCTCAGCTGCCTCTCCTTCCTCCATCTCCGCTCAGGACTTTGCTGACTATTTTAAGGAAAAGGTGGAATCCATACGGCAGAACATCCCCTCTGTTTCTTCCCCCCATCCTACACCTCTTCCTAACTCTCCTCCTGCCTTCCTTGAGTCTTTTTCCACTGTCTCAGAGGAGGATGTGTCGCTGTTGATCTCCTCTTCTCCCTCTACCACTTGCCCTCTTGACCCCATTCCCTCCCATCTCCTAAAACCTCTAGCTCCTACTATAATCCCTACGCTTACACACATTTTTAACTCCTCCCTCTGCTCTGGAACCTTTCCATCCTCCTTCAAACATGCAACAGTCATACCATTACTCAAAAACAGCAAGCTTGACCCTACCTGTCTTTCTAACTATCGACCTGTCTCCCTCCTGCCTTTTGCCTCTAAACTACTTGAACGTCTTGTATTCTCTCGCTTGCTCCATTTTCTCAACACCTATTCTCTCCTAGACCCTCTACAATCTGGCTTCCGCACTCCACCGAAACAGCCCTCACCAAAATAACTGACGACCTCCATGCTGCCAAAGACAGAGGTCATTACACTCTGCTCATATTACTCGACCTCTCTGCAGCATTTGACACCGTGGACCACCCTCTTCTCCTCCACATTCTCCATACTCTAGGTATTCGGAACAAAGCTCTATCCTGGATCTCATCCTACCTCTCCCATCGTACTTTTAGTGTCTCTTCTGCTAACACCTCCTCCTCCTCTATTGATCTCTCTGTGGGGGTACCCCAGGGCTCTGTCCTGGGACCTCTTCACTTTTCTCTGTACACACTCTCTCTAGGTGACCTAATAACATCTTTTGGGTTTAATTATCACCTCTATGCCGACGACACACAAATATACTTTTCAACACCTGACCTTACACCTGCTGTACAAACCAAAGTTTCTGAATGTCTCTCTGCTACAGTATATCATCCTGGATGGCCCTCCGACGCCTTAAACTCAACATGGCTAAAACAGAGCTCCTCATACTTCCTCCCAAACCTGGCCCTACTACAGTACCTCCTTCCACATTACTGTTGGAACTACAATCATTCACCCAGTAGCCCAAGCACGCTGCCTAGGGGTCACGTTCGACTCCTCTCTCACATTCGCCCCTCACATTCAAAACATTTCTAAAACTTGTCGCTTTTTCCTCCGCAATATAACTAAGATACGCCCTTTCCTCTGTTGTTCGACTGCTAAAACTCTGACTCAGGCCCTCATTCTCTCCCGTATTGATTACTGTAACCTCCTGCTGTCCGGCCTTCCTGCCTCTCACCTGTCTCCCCTACAATCTATCCTAAATGCTGCTGCCAGAATCACTCTACTCTTTCCTAGATCTGTCTCAGCATCTCCCCTCATGAAATCCCTCTCCTGGCTTCCGATCAAATCCCGCATCTCACACTCCATTCTTCTCCTCACTTTTAAAGCTTTACATTCTTCTGCCCCTCCTTACATCTCATCCCTAATTTCTCGGTATGCACCATCCAGACTCTTGCGTTCTTCTCAAGGATGTCTTCTTTCTACCCCCTTTGTATCTAAAGCCCTCTCCCGCCTTAAACCTTTTTCACTGACTGCCCCACACCTCTGGAATGCCCTTCCCCTCAGTACCCGACTAGCACCCTCTCTATCCACCTTTAAGACCCACCTTAAGACACACTTGCTTAAAGAAGCATATGAATAGCACTGTGGATATTCTAAACACGATACATAATGCTTGGCCCCCTGCAGACGCACTTACCAGAACTCCCTCCTACTGTCTCTGTACGTTCTCCCTACCTACCAATTAGACTGTAAGCTCCTCGGGGCAGGGACTCCTCTTCCGAAATGTTACTTTTATGTCTAAAGCACTTATTCCCATGATCTGTTATTTATATTATCTGTTATTTATTTGATTACCACATGTATTACTACTGTGAAGCGCTATGTACACTAATGGCGCTATATAAATAAAGACATACAATACAATCGGTACCTGATATCATATGCAGTATATCCCATAATAGGCACTCGCGTAACACAGCAAAATAGAGTGCTGTGCACTCGGTATACGCAAATAACCTGTCATCGCGTTGACGTCATGTAGGAGGGGCCAAGGGTGAGATCGTTCCTGATCGTTGCTGATGGGGCGGGAAGGGCTGGGTGTGAACTGTGCAGGTTATTTGGAACTATATCTTTCATTAATGTACCTAATACTATGGTGAGCGGTTTCTCACAAGTTGTATAAACGCAAGGCCTAAACAGATAGTCAAACTGATACAAAAGGCATGATAAAAGTACGAAACTGACGTTGAAGCGCACCGCGCTAAATTAGAGAAGGCCTGGGAAATAACCATACTGGGAAAACGCAATGTTACTAGCGTTGGCAACTATGCGCAACAGCTCGAGCAGGCGATAACGCAATTAAGGACTGATCACTTGTGTTAGCAAGAGCTGTCAGAGACATACATTACTTACCTGACCAGGGCCAACACCAGCGAAAGCCTGCAAGAAAGAGACCTACAGAGTAACATTGACCTGACACGAGACAGCCGCGTGCGAACCTCTATCACGGCCAGGGCCGCCAACAGAAATCATGGGGCCCGGGAAAAATGAAAGGAGCAGGCCTCCCCCCTGAACCCATAGCGCACCTACCACGAAAAAATATCTTTTAGCGCGCAACTTTTACTTAACTGTTTTCTTATTGTGATACAGAAAAAAACATTACAATGCAACCTGTTTATTTTTATATTTTCAACAAAAGACATGTGACTGCCTGTCTGGGTGGCTGAGTGGGCGGGTGGATGACTTGGTGGGTGAATGACAGTAGAATGATAGTTGGGTGAATGACGGTGGGTGGGTGAATGACGGTGGGTGGGTGGGTGAATGACGGTTGAATGACGGTGGGTGGGTGAATGACGGTGGGTGGGTGAATGACGGTGGGTGGGTGAATGACGGTGGGTGGGTGAATGACGGTTTTGAATGACGGTGGGTGGGTGAATGACAGTGGGTGGGTGAATGACGATGAGTGGGTGAATGACAGTGGGTGGGTCAATGTTGACTGTGGGTGGGTGAATGACGGTGGGTGGGTGAATGACAGTGACTGGGTGGGTGGATGAATGACAGTAGAATGATAGTTGGGTGAATGACGGTGGGTGGGTGACTGATGGGTGGGTGGGTGAATGACGGTGGGTGGGTGGGTGAATGACGGTTGAATGACGGTGGGTGGGTGGGTGAATGACGGTGGGTGGGTGAATGACGGTTATGAATGACGTGGGTGGGTGGGTGAATGACGGTGGGTGGATGAATGACGGTGGGTGGGTGAATGACAGTGGGTGGGTGAATGACAGTGGGTGGGTGAATGACAGTGGGTGGGTGAATGACAGTGGGTGGGTGAATGACAGTGGGTGGGTGAATGACGATGAGTGGGTCAATGTTGACTGTGGGTGGGTGGGTGAATGACGGTGACTGGGTGGGTGGATGAATGACAGTGACTGGGTGGGTGGGTGAATGACAGTGACTGGGTGGGTGAATGACAGTGACTTTGACAGTGACTGGGTGGGTGAATGACAGTGACTGGGTGGGTGGATGAATGACAGTGACTGGGTGGGTGAATGACAGTGACTGGGTGGGTGAATGACAGTGACTGGGTGGGTGGGTGGGAGACAGTGGCTGGGTGGGTGAATGACAGTGACTGGGTGCGTGAATGACAGTGACTGGGTGGGTGGGTGAATGACAGTGACTGGGTGGGTGGATGACAGTGACTGGGTTGGTAGGTGGATGACAGTGACTGGGTCGGTGGATGGATGACAGTGACTGGGTGGGTGGGAGACAGTGACTGGGTGGGTGGGAGACAGTGACTGGGTGGGTGGGTGACAGTGACTGGGTGACAGTGACTGGGTGACAGTGACTGGGTGACAGTGACTGGGTGGGTGACAGTGACTGGGTGACAGTAACTGGGTGGGTGACAGTGACTTACCTTGACCGGGTGGGTGCAGCTTGGCGCCAGACTCTTTCCCTTCCTGCCCCCGATATCCCCGCGGCAGCTGCCCGGGAGGGGAGGTGAGGTCGGGGGGGGGGGCACAGGAGGTGGGCCACGGGAAGTGGGCTCGGGGGGGGCCACGGAAGGTGGGCTCGGGGGAGCGCGGGAATCTGGCCGCGGGGGGGAGCGTGGGAAGCTGGCCGCGGGGGGAAGCAGGCCGCAGGAGGAGCTGGTACTTCCCCCTCCGTCCCACGTTGGGAGGGGGGGGCGGGGCCGCCGCAGGAGAAGCTGGTACTTCCCCCTCCGTCCCACGTTGGGAGCGGGGGGAAGCAAGCCCTGCGCATGCGCGCCGGGACCGCGGGGGAATCGCCGCCATTTTTATTAAACTTTTTTTTTTTAATTTATCTAATTGGCGCCCGGCCGCGCAGGGGGCCCCTGACCCATGGGGCTCGGGACGCCAGTACCTTTTCTCCCCCGCTGTTGGCGGCCCTGATCACGGAAGCCGAGAGTAAGAGAAAGGACCTTTTGCTGGAGACCGCATCACAGCGCTCCAGCTAATCCAGGCGCTCGTCAAGGTCAGCAAAATAAGCGCAATCTAACGTGTCCAGCGCAAGCGCTACTAAGGCGCGAGCCACCGCAGAAGCCGTAAGTGCCAGGGCCGAATATGGTCGGAGAGAGGCAGCTGTAAGGGCAGAAAGAGCTCGCATAGAAGAGGAGGAGCAGAACGCTGCCGCTGCCTATGCCGCCGCCGCTGCTGCCGCTGCCAATGACGCCACCACCGCCAATGCCGCCACCGCTGCACGTAGAAAGGCCGAATGGGACACGGATCTAGAAGCTCTAACCAAAGAAGAGGACGCCGCCGCCATAGCCCAAGCCGAAGTCTTAGCAGCTGCTGTGAGACCGGACGGCGGGGAGCAACTGTACAGACAGATAGCCTCAGAGGATCCAGTCCAACGCACTGAGGACTATGTGAGGAGCCTCTTCAGCATAAACACCAGCGCACCATCTCAGCACGACGGGAGTGATCCACAGACACCGAAGACTTGCTAGGTCCACGAGGAGAAGACACTGTTCCTTCAATGGTATATGCTGCCTGGGATAGCCACAGCCGCAATAGTGATCCACACGCCAGCGCGCACACGGATGCACTACAATAGGCTCGCAATCCAGGCACACCCACATGGGAAAACACAGCCCCTCACACTCACCAGCAGTCAACACGCATCCACGCCAAGGAAGAAGCAACCAGCAACTATCTCAGAACGCGACCAACACGCCGATGCCTCAGGCCTGACAGACATGGCAAAGTACATGATCCGGCGTGACATGGTGCAAACAGGACTTACCAACTTTGACGACCGTTTTGAGAACTACCGAATGTGGAAGTTTACGTTCAAGGACGCAATCAAGAGCCTGGACTTCTCAGCAAGGGAAGAGCTCAACCTGCTATCCAAATGGCTGGGAAAAGAGTCCAAGGAGCACGCGAAGAGACTCGGGACGGCAAACGCGAACCACCCCCAAGTAGGTCTCGACCTAGTATGGGAAAGGCTAGAAGAGTGCTACGGTAGCCCCGAAGCAGTCGAAGATTCGCTCTTCAAGAGAGTCGACAGCTTTCCCAGCATCACAGCTAAAGACTACTCGAAGTTACGAGAGCTCGGGGACCTGCTGCAAGAGCTGGAGTTTGCAAGGAAAGACCATTCCTTAACAGGTCTCAACGTCCTAGACTCAGCTCGCGGAGTGAGACCCATCTTGGAGGAGCTACCCTACAACCTCCAAGAAAGATGGATTTCACAAGGCTCCAAATACAAAAGGGAGAAGCAAGTCGCCTTCCCTCCCTTCTCATTCTTCTTGAGCTTCATCCGCAAAGCGGCAAGGACAAGGAACGATCCCAGTTTCATCTTGGGTGCACAGACCACACACAGTGAAGCGACCTGAGGAATGAGAGACCAGTTTCGAGATACGGTAACACTCGAACACCAATCTCGGTCCACAGGACGGACGTGTCCCCCACGACCTAAACTACTCCCGATCAGTCGGTCGCCGGAGACGAGAAACCAAGGGACCCAAACAGGGAATGTCCCATACATAAGAAGCCACACCCACTTAACAGATGCTTGGGGTTCAGGATGAAGTCCCTAGAGGAACGCAAGAAGTTACTCGGATAATTCGGAGTCTGCTTCAGGTGCTGCGATTCCACGACTCACCTAGCCAAGGACTGTAAAGAAGCCATCAAATGTGCAGCGTGCAAAAGTGACAAGCACGTAGCATCTCTACATCCAGAGGCGCTGACACTCCACCAACTCAACAACCCATACTCCGTAGCGGAGCATGGTGGGGAGGAAGGAGAAGGAGAGCCAACATCTGTCACATCTCAGTGCACCGAGGTTTGCGGAAAAGGAAGTGACAAAATATACTGCTCCAATATATGCCTTGTCGCAGTGCATCCCCAGGGACAACCTGAGAGGGCTATCCGATGTATGCAATCCTCAACGATCAAAGTAACAGATCATTGGCGAAGACGGAATTCTTCAACTTATTCAACGCACAACACAATGCCTCACCCTACACCCTCAGAACCTGTGCAGGGTCAACTGAGACAATGTTACGCCGATGCTCGCCACAAACCGGGACCGGACCGCGGGGCTGAGGTGGGGTTATATAATCACCGACCTTAGTCCACGCAGACTGATCCGGAGTGCGCAGTTCGTAGTCGTACATCGCAGGGTCAGGATTGGAGAAGGCAGCATCGTCGTTAATGAAGCAGGAGTTCGGCAACAGGAAATCAGGAGTGCCCCGCTTCAGCTTAGGAGTGTGAGCGGGGGGTGGCTTCTGCGCGAGGAGCGGCCTCGGCCCATGACGCCGATCTCAGCAGGAGGAGACAGCAGGCTGGCCGAAGTTCACCGCAGGGCAGCGTCGGGAAGAACCAACGCTTCAGCGCAGAGGTCCAAGGCAGGCCACTGCAAGAGGATCGCAGCAGGCCGCAGGAAAGGAAGGGTAGCCACTGCTAGGAGGGAATGCAGCAGTTACCAGTGCTGGCATCAACGCTTCAGCACAGACGTTCGGGGTAGGCCACTGCAAGGAGATAGCAGCAGGCCAGTGCTGGCAACAACGCTTCAGCACAGACGTCCAGGACCAGGCCTCTGGATACTCAGGAACTTGGAAGGTAAGAACGCTAGGAGAGAGGCCTGGGGTGGTTTGTGGCAGAGACAGTAACATAGAGGTAGGAATAGTTATGCTCGGCGCTGGTTCAGAGCCAACGCCTAGAATATAAAGGGCGGAGATCCAATCACAGGAGGAGGGTGTGTGAGAATTCCTCCAATGAAGTAGCATGTGCCATAGATTGCCAGAGGAAGCTTGCAACTGCACAGGTCTGCACGGCTATAGTCAAAGCCAGTAGTGGATTCCTTACAGTACCCCCCCCCCTTCAGGTGAGGCCTCCGGACGAACAAGATCCATCACAGATTTGGGGGACATGGAATTGTTCCTAAACCTCCTTAGGCGAGAGGTGGCGTTGAAAGCCCATAGTTTGTTGGGATTCCTTACAGTACCCCCACCACTGGGTGAGAAGCCTGGGTGAACAGGACCATTCATAGGTCTGGGAGCCATTGAGTTGTTCCTGAAGTGTCTCCGGCGAGAATTAGGTCCACAATCCAGATGTACATTGGCGAGTGCCATGAAAGACAGCGGTGGTACTGCAGTTCTTGGTACATGGACAATGGGACCTGAGGGCTCCGGAATGGGAACATCGGAAGGACAGTAGCCAGGTGTCCGGTGCATAGTAATAGTCCAAGAGTACGGGACACAGGACACAGATTGTCGGACAAAAATGGCAGAGGGACCTTCAGAGAAGGCAATGTCTTTGGTGAAATCAGCACGGAGGAAGTTGCGAGAGTCTTTAGCTTCCAAGGAATTCCGGGTGGTGGTTAGCAAGGGAATGGGGCGGGAGGGTTCACTACACACTATTGCAGCGGTACTTTTGATACCGAGCAGGGTTGCTATCCCAAGCAATTTGCGAGAGTCTATAGCAGTGTGTATGCAACTCTTGGTCATGGTACTGGCAGTTGAAGAAGGATCCGCTTCCTTTGGTTTGTGATCTTTAGAGAGAATGAAATCCGAATTTGTGGCCTTGGCGAAGGACATAATAAGCATGTCTATACCCATAGTGGACCCATAGAGAACAGGAACGGACGCTTCAGGTAAAGCGACGAGGTCCAGTAAGGGTGTCTTCGTCTTAGGGAGAGGCCAATTGCCATACAGAACGGGCACTTTGGGCACCGCACAGAGACCTGCGAGTAAGGAGTCTGTTTGAAAGGTGAGAAAACAGATTTTATCCAAAAAACAAGGCAGGCGGTTACGCGGTGCATCAACCTTAGGGAAAAAAGTCTTGGGGTTAAAGCTGGGTGCCTCCAACACAGAGAAAGAAGACAGAGAACTAGAGCTTGGCTTCGGAGTGGAGGTCCCAGGTACCCAGGTCTCACATGATACTGTGGGAGAAGCAATGCAAATTGTTACTGTTTTAAACATAGGGTCTTTAACATCGGTAGCTCCAGGCACCTTTTTGAGAGGTAACCCTAGTTTTGGGACAGGACAGTCAATAGCAAGTACCCCAAGTATTGTGGAAGACACAGAGAAAAATAAGTCCATTTTAAAGACGGAATCTTCTGAAAAAAGGGAACGTTCCAAATGCGATACCCCTGAGTTCGTGGTAGTAGACATACAGTTAGTAGTGGATACCCCGAATACTGTGGGCGAATCAGCGTGAAACAGTATTATTACAGGAATGGGCATCCCAGACTTAAAGTCATTTTTAATCATCCCGGAGGCTGTGGCATGATCCGTGAGAGAAACTGGGGTAAACTCTCCAACAGACACAAGGGACATCTTGCTTGTTACAGAATTGGGTCCCTGAGAATCCCTAGTGAGGGCATCAGACTCCATGGGAGACTTAGTGACAGGGGTTTTGGAACTGATTAAAGGAATGGCAGGTATCACAGATTTAATAGGAGAAATACCTTGCAAAACAGAAATTTTAGTAAAGGTGATAGGCATCACAGATAGGACAGACAGAAGTAAGCTAGGCAAGGTTGCTTCTATAACAGAAGATTTGGCAGCGGCAAAGCTTAACTCAGCGGCTGCTGGAGAACTTTTAACTACAGTGAGAAGGGACTGCAGATTTACAAAGTCAGGGATAAAGGGAGTCTCAAACTTGAAAGCCTGATCCTTCAAAAAGAAGGGCCCTAACGTTAATTGTACTAAGGGAGCAACAGCAGATACGCTGATCTCAGAAGGGGTCTCTTGGAAAGGAGCATAATATGTAATGTTCGCTTTAAACCCTAGGATTTGAGAAAAGGAGAACTCAGACAATGCAAGTGGGGCAACCATGACTGTGCTGGTCTCTGAAGTGGGTATTTGGGAAAGAGTGTCTGGGACATCAGAAACGACAACAGATTCCACGAAAAGGGGTCTATGCTCAGAAGCAGGGGTCTCAGCTCTCTGAGTGACAGACGGGGTGAGTGAAATACCTAGGAGTAGGGATTCTGCGAACAGGTTTAGAGAAACAAACGGCTCCAGAATACTTTTTACTGGAGCCAGTATTATTGCTGAAAGTTCAGGGGGCATAGCCCCGAGAATTTTAGCCGAGTCAGAGGACAAAAGGGGTTGATCCTCTGAGGCTAAGGAGGTGTCCCTGACTGACGAACTAAAGGGATCTACCAAGGAAGGTTCACAGGGCTGACCTGCAGGGGTTAACATAGGAAAAACCCCAAGGGTTAAATTACTCTGTACCTGAGAATCAGAGAAATAGAAGCTAGTCTCCGAGAGTGGGGTCATAGGGGGTTCTGCCTCTTGCCCTAGGGACCTATCATTAGACTGCGGAATACTAGGGTTAGCAGTAGGGACCTCACAGAGCAGACTAGCAGGGGTTAATACAGAAAAAACCTCGGAAACAGAGCTTAGAATTTTTGGGTTAGGAAAAGAGGGCAAACAGGATTCATTCTCTGGTGCTAGGGAAGACACACTGACCTGGGGACTGCAGGGATTTACAGTGGGGGACGCATAGGCCTGACTAGCAGGGGTTAAGACCGAAAAAACCTCAGGGACAGAACTTAGGGAGGTTAACTCAGGATTAGAGAGCGTGGCAGCTTCTTCCTTAGCGGGCAGCGACAGAGAAATGGTTTGACCATTCTTAGGAGAGAGAGGTACCCCCACAGGTTTAGCAACAGGACTGGCAGCATAGAGAATCTGCCAAGCAGCAGCGTAGCTGGCAAGGAGGGGATCCTGTTCTATTATGTGAATGTCTAGTGTTGAGGAAAGTACATGGAGTGTATCTTGAGACTGAGCCAACATTAGGAGGGCGCCCTGTTGTACTAGGGGAATGTCCAGTGATGAGGCCAGGAGGTAGAGTGCCTCTTGGGCGTCGGCCAGTTCCATAGGGTACACGTTATCCCAGGTTATAGGGGAATCAGGAGAGCGAATACAAGCGGCCAGAGACTGTTTTAAGTTCTGGATGCAGTAAGCCTTAATAAAGAGATCACAACGGCATTGTCTTTGCAAAGGGGTTAAACCTTCATAGGTAAACATTTCATCCATCAGGGATATTACTTCACACAAATACTGGCCTTCATAGTGGGACTGATACGCAGGCCGGGACATAACTTCAGTTGGTAAATTGCCATCCCCCGCCACGGCGCGGTCCGGTTTTAATGGGCCGAGCATACTGTTACGCCGATGCTCTCCACAAACCGGGACCGGACCGCGGGGCTGAGGTGGGGTTATATAATCACCGACCTTAGTCCACGCAGACTGATCCGGAGTGCGCAGTTCGTAGTCGTACATCGCAGGGTCAGGATTGGAGAAGGCAGCATCGTCGTTAATGAAGCAGGAGTTCGGCAACAGGAAATCAGGAGTGCCCCGCTTCAGCTTAGGAGCGTCAGCGCGGGGGTGGCTTCTGTGCGAGGAGCGGCCTCGGCCCATGACGCCGATCTCAGCAGGAGGAGACAGCAGGCTGGCCGAAGTTCACCGCAGGGCAGCGTCGGGAAGAACCAACGCTTCAGCGCAGAAGTCCAAGGCAGGCCACTGCAAGAGGATCGCAGCAGGCCGCAGGAAAGGAAGGGTAGCCACTGCTAGGAGGGAATGCAACAGTTACCAGTGCTGGCATCAACGCTTCAGCACAGGCGTCCAGGGTAGGCCACTGCAGGAGAATAGCAGCAGGCCGTAGGACAGGAAGGGTAGCCACTGCTAGGAGGGAATGCAGCAGTTACCAGTGCTGGCATCAACGCTTCAGCACAGGCGTCCAGGATAGGCCACTACAGGAGAATAGCGGCAGGCCACAGGACAGGAAGGGTAGCCACTGCTAGGAGGGAATGCAGCAGTTACCAGTGCTGGCATCAACGCTTCAGCACAGGCGTCCAGGATAGGCCACTACAGGAGAATAGCGGCAGGCCACAGGACAGGAAGGGTAGCCACTGCTAGGAGGGAATGCAGCAGTTACCAGTGCTGGTATCAACGCTTCAGCACAGACGTCCGGGGTAGGCCACTGCAAGGAGATAGCAGCAGGCCAGTGCTGGCAACAACGCTTCAGCACAGACGTCCAGGACCAGGCCTCTGGATACTCAGGAACTTGGAAGGTAAGAACGCTAGGAGAGAGGCCTGGGGTGGTTTGTGGCAGAGACAGTAACATAGAGGTAGGAATAGTTATGCTCGGCGCTGGTTCAGAGCCAACGCCTAGAATATAAAGGGCGGAGATCCAATCACAGGAGGAGGGTGTGTGAGAATTCCTCCAATGAAGTAGCACAGGGCAGAAGCTGCAATGAGAGGCAGCACCTGTGCCATAGATTGCCAGAGGAAGCTTGCAACTGCACAGGTCTGCACGGCTATAGTCAAAGCCAGTAGTGGATTCCTTACAGACAACAGGGAGAAGAGCAAGCGGCTACATTATACGTTCAGTGGACAACAGAGTGAAGATAGCTCTCCCCACACTCATCGAGTGCAACTACATGGCTGCAAACAGGGACGAGATTCCTACACCAGACGTGGCGCGCCATCACCCACACCTCAGAGGAATAGCCAACTACATCCCGCCGGTAGAACAAGGTGCCAAGATCTTGCTGCTGCTTGGTAGAGACATCCTGAGGGTGCACAAAGTCTGTAAACAGCGCAACGGACCCCACAACGCTCCATTCACCCAAAGACTTGACCTAGGATGGGTGATAGTGGGCAACGTGTGCACTGACAAAGGGCACGGACCAGACTATGTTGACGCCCGCAGAACGGTGATAATAGAATGCGGACACACATCCCTCTCCGAACCATGTCTTGGCCATCTCCAAGTGACAGGAGGGCCAAGTGAGGAGAAGAGACAAGGTCATACCCCTGAGATCAACAAAAACATCTTCACATCAGGGGGATGTGACAATGGCCTAGGATGCTTAGTAGTCCAGACAACTAAGGATGATGAGTCGACTTCACTGAAGGAAGAAAGAAACCTCCTGAAGGTGCCCGACAAAGGGATCATCCAAAAGACAATAAACAATCGGACGGTCCTCCTGCAAGCAATGGCACAGTTAAGACGTACTGCCATTCCTCTCCACAGAATACCAAGTGGCAAAGTGGCCAGCCGCCATGGCTGGTACAGCTGCAAAAGATTGCACCCTGCAGGTGAAGCCACAGGGGCAAAAAGACTGTCCTCTCACACGTCTAAAAAGAGACAGTCGCAGAGACATTTCATAAAGGGATTTACAAGGGCAAAAGAGGCTGTTGTTCGTCATGTCCAGGGAGAAAATAACCTCCTGACTGCAGTTAACAAAGAGACACAAAGTGTTTCATCAAAATACGTGGAGACATTCTTGTGCAAGAGAAACGTTACGATGACCTAGGGTGCACAGCGTTCCAGACAACAAGGGACGGTAACAAACAAGCACCATCGATGGAAGATGGAGAATTCCAGAAGTTAATGAATAAGGAGCTCTTCAAGGACAGATCGGGCAGTTGGGTGACCCCGCTACCATACGGTTCACCAAAACGACGCCTCCCAAACAACAGAGTACATGCCATCTCTAGGCTCACTTTGCTCCGCTGCTACCTGCAAAGGAAACCGGAGACCAAACATAACTTTGTGGCCTTCATCCAGAAGACATTCCTAAGCGGCCACGCAAAGCCAGCACCCTCACTGAAGGAAGGTGAAGAATATCGGTACCTTCCATCATCTGTCCACCACCATCAGAAACCCGGTCAGATCTGGGCAACGTTCAGCTCCAATGCTCAGCACCAGGAAGCCTCTCCAAACTATGCCTTACGCACTGGGCCAGACTTGTCAGACAGTCTTCCAGGAGTGCTGATTCGCAAGGAGCCAGAAGTCATTACCTTCCGTCAAACACCAGGTGATGGAGTGACAGACTATCACGGCTGGCACATCCACAAGGTGATGCCCTCTGTAGAGAAAACTACAGAGATCAAAGGACTGTTCTCTCACAAATCTAAGAAGAAACAGGACCAGAGACTTTTGCAAAAGACATTGTGGTGCACCCAGCTAACCTGGACCGGTGCATCCGCTTGGAATCCTTTGCCAAAGAACCTTTGCCAAGGGACTTTGAAGCCAGTGATACCGGCCGGTATCACATCCTTGTGTGGACACGGACTTTCGCATTGTTTTGTGAATACGATGTTATCTTTGTCATGCATTGCACATATGTTCCACATATTCCAGTTATATAGTGGTATCTCCAGATACCAGACGGGGAGTATCATGGAACAAGAATCATATTTCTGTTTGACCCCCCTTTTGCTTGTCAGCTCCTTAAGTTCAGCTGCATGCATTTGTTCTACACACATACACCTGGGGCAATTCACACATCACACGTGACCCTAGCTTCAGAATACACTTTCTGTTTTTCACATTTGTATGGCCAATCCCTTCGCCAGCTGCATGCTCCTTACATGGAGAAGCGCGGTGATTATATATTTGTTTTACATTTTCTGTCACAGGAAGAGCTTGCTTAATAGAAAGGTGGCAAAGCATGATGGTATCCACTCAGGGAGTCAAAATGCTGAACCCAATGGTAGACTGCAAAGTATCATTCAGGGCTCCCATGGAGGGAGAGGTACTGTAATGATGGCACCTACAGTGTCCTCTCCCAGTGAGATGGGTGCTCATGCTTGGTGGTGAGTGTGGCGGTGGAATCCTCTTATGGAAGGAGCGGCAGTGCTAACTCCCAATGGAGAATACTAGGGTATAGCTGTGTCTTCCCATGTCATAATATTTTAACAGGTCAACCCAGCAGATATGACTGGTGGTAACAGGGCCCTGTCTAACTCTATTAATATATCGAGAATTCGAAGTATGTGGTATGGTCACGATTAAGGATCACGCTATTCGAGATTGACAACAGGAATGTCTCATGACCAGTGGACCCACAATATGTTGTGTTAACGAGTGTGAATGTCAGAGACCATTTTAACCTGACACGGAGGCAAGTTGACAGCAATTGAGATTATCCAAAATTCAGCTACAGAATAAAAAATTTAAAATGGCGGACTTGCCGACAACAGCAGAAAAAAAAGACTTTGCTACAGTAAAAAACAAATAATCAGAATGCTGCAGCCTTCAATTGGGTGGGGTGGCGTGGGAGTGGGCTATAGGCCCCTCTCCTTATCGCTTTAAGTAAGCCTCCAGCTCCCATTCTCACCCGCCTTTACCTCTGCAGTATCCTCCTCTCTCCACTTCATTTCAACAACCTCTTACCCTGGGTGGGCTCTCTTCTCAGGCCTGGCCCGGACGTACATGCCATGCAGAAGAGATTCAGAGCAGTATTTACTAAGAAGTCTTCTGCTGGAAGACACTGTGCAGCCCTGTTGCAGTGAAAGGGCTAACGGGAGTGGTGCTTGGCTGTAGGAAGCACAGCACAGGTTCAGCACCTGTGGACTGCAAGTGAGTGCTGTTACACGCCCACTGACTTGTAAGGTGTCTGCTGGAAGGTGCCTCACAGCACAAGATTGCTTCGTAAATATGTACATACAGTATATACTTTTAATAACTAGGTTTACAGATAGTTAATCAATGTGCATAGAAGTGTACTCATTTGCATGTCATTACCCAGCATTTCTGGCTGCAGTGGAAGCATTATATGCTAAGAGATAATGGGGAAGGGCAGGGTTGCAGACCTGGCTGAGACGTGAATGTGCTCACATGTGGCATTATTGTTTTGCTGTACATTGTATAGTGAAGGGTTTCCATCATTTTAACTTATTTTGTGTCCGGTACAAAATCCCAAAACCATACAGATATTGTGCATCCAATGAAAACTACAGCCAGTACCACGCGATCCTTTCTTACAGACATTGCCGTGTGCACTGTACAATAAAAATAGTAATAATCCCTTTTTAGGGGGTTACTGTCCACATGTTTCTGTTTAAATTAGCAGTTAAAGTAGCTGAGGATATGACTAAACCTGCCTCAGCATTAACACATGTTACAATAGTTTTATATGTCCGTTCCAGTGTTAATTACACGTACAGCACAAATATACCGGAAGTCATCAGATAAAGTGTCACAATAAAAACGTATTGCAGGTCATGGGTGAAACGAGGAGATTACATCATATATTGTATTTTTTTTAAACATTTTATGTGTGTTTATTGCGCTCTGTTAAATGTTGCGGAAATCTAAATTTGCTTAATATACAGATGGAGCTAGAACCCAAACTGTTCACAGGGCCCTGATGTTGTCTGTTCCCGTGCGGGTTGTTGCATTCCTCCCCTCCCCCCTCCCCGGGGACAGCATGCTGCCTGGTAGGATTACCTCTGCGGGGTTCCAAGCTTCTGAATGGTACCCTGCAGCGTTAATCTGTTAGGGCCATCTGCTGGGGGTAGAATACTGTTACTAACCTCTAAAGCAGCAGTTCAAGCTGCCGTTAAAAATATATATATATATATATATATCCCATTCAATACGTGCATCAATACAATCTGCACACTGAGAAGAGATTAGCTAAATTGCCGATCGATCCGTTCTCCTGTGATCGATCGGCGAAGATTCGGCTCGGGGGTTCACTAAATGGCTGTCAGTGCAGCAGATGAGGACCAAAGATGCAAAGTTCTGTGGGGAAGATCATGTGACCAGACAGTCACTAGATCAATGATTTTCAACGGGGTTCCACGGCTGCCAGAGGGGTAGAGCTGGGATAACTCTCCCAGCTGTCCCAGGTCCGACACGTGACGGCAACCCCACGCAGCAGTGACCCGGCATTAGCAGCGGCAGCCAGCAGCTCAATGCTCTTCCCTCTCCCTTCTTCTGCCGTCAACTTCCGGCTGACAGGAGAGAGGAAAAATCAGCGCAAGAGCCAGCTACCTTAAAGATACAGTGCGTGTGTGTCTGTGTGGGGGGGAGAGAGCGTTTGCGTATCTGTGTGTGTGTGTGTCTGTCTATCTGTGTCTCTGTGTGTGAGAGAGAGAGTGTGTGCCTGTGTCTGTCTCTTTGTGTGTGTCTGTGTGTGGGGGAGAGAGTGTGTCTGTGTGTGTGTGTATCTGTGTCTGTGTGTGTGTCTGTCTGTCTGCGTGTGTCTGTATGTGTCTGCGTGTGTGTGTGTCTGTGTGGGGGGGAGAGAGCGTTTGTGTATCTGTGTGTGTGTTTGTCTGTGTATGTGTGTCTGTGTGTGTGTCTGTCTCTCTGTGTGTCTTTGTGTGTGTCTGTCTCTGTGTGTGTCTGTGTGTGGGGGAGAGAGTGTGTGTCTGTGTGTGTGTGTGTGTGTCTGTCTGTGTCTGCATGTGTCTGCGTGTGTGTGTGTCTGTGTGTGGGGGAGAGAGAGAGTGTGTGTCTGTGTGTGTGTGTCTGTGTGGGGGAGGGGGAGAGAGTGTGTGTGTGGGGGGGGGGAGAGAGAGTGTTTGCCTGTGTGTGTGTCTGTGTGGAGGAGGGAGAGCGGGTGTATGTGTGTGTGTGAGGGGGGAGTGTGTGTGAGTGGGGGGGAGAGAGAGTGTTCGCCTGTGTGGGGGAGGGGGAGAGAAAGTGTGTGTGTGGGGGGGGGGAGAGAGTGTTTGTGTGTGTGTCTGTGTGGAGGAGGGAGTGAGGGTGTGTGTGTGTGTGTCTGTGTTAGAGGGGAGTGTGTGTGAGGGGAAGTGTGAGTGTGTGTGTGTGAGTGATGGGGGAGAGTGTGTGTGTGTGTGTGTCTGTGTCTGTGTGAGAGGGGAGTGTGTGTGAGGGGAAGTGTGCGTGTGTGTGAGTGATGGGGGAGAGTGTGTGTGTGTGTGTGTGTCTGTGTGAGAGGGGAGTGTGTGTGAGGGGAAGTGTGAGTGAGTGTGTGTGTGTGAGTGATGGGGGAGAGTGTGTGTGTGTATAGAAGAGAGAGGGGGAGATAGAAGGGGAGAGGGAGTGAGGGTGTGTGTGTGTGTGTGTGTCTGTGTGAGAGGGGAGTGTGTGTGAGGGGAAGTGTGAGTGTGTGTGTGTGAGTGATGGGGGAGAGTGTGTGTGTGTCTGTGTCTGTGTGGAGGAGGGAGTGAGGGTGTGTGTGTGTGTCTGTTTCTGTGTGAGAGGGGAGTGTGTGTGAGGGGAAGTGTGAGTGATGGGGGAGAGTGTGTGTGTGTATAGAAGAGAGAGGGGGAGATAGAAGGGGAGAGGGAGCATAAAGCTGGGAATATGGTGGCCACTTGCGAACGAGCGCGAGACCGCGCCATGCCGCGCACTCCTAGAGCCCAAGCGATCTGTGAATTTGGCTGCAGGAGATTGTAGATGCGATGTGGGGGCGTGGCTGGGGCATTGCGGACACGTCGCAAAGCTGGTTCGCCCTCATTGGCTGAACCAGCTCACGTGCGCTGACGTCACGCGACAGCCACCAGAAAAGACAAGATTTCTTGTCTTTTAAAAAAGCTGCCGCGTCAACGCGCCCCTCCGCCTGTAGGTGCGCAGGCACTGTGGTGACTCCCATAGCAATCTACACAAGAGTGCCTGTTGGTGCTTGCGCGCGCGTCCCGACGCCGGCACCATAATCTCAGCCTAGGGGGGAGAGTGTGAGGGGGGGGAGAAACGAAAGACAGGGGGTGAGAGGGCGAGAGATGGAGGGGGGGGTCAAGAGATGGGGTTTGGGGTTCCCCAGAATTTCACAATCGAATTCTGGGGTTCCCCAACCAAAAAAAGGTTGAAAGCCACTGCACCAGATACAATTGGTACACTGTTAGAGAGAGGGCTGGGCTCAAAAAGGGGTGTGCCAGAGCCTGTTTCATAAGAGGAAGGGAATGTGACTTTGTAAATGGTTGCAATAGGAACTAAAAATGCTACAAGTATTTTCTCAAAGTACAGAACTGACGTATTAAAAATAAAAACACACGTAGGATATTGCTTGGTGTGCAGCTTAAAATGGTCTGCGCAGCTGTCTCTGTGCCTGATGCAGCCTTTTCTCCATCAGCAGCATCCCACCGTAGCGTTAAAGTTAAGAAGCAGGGCTGTATTGCGTTGCCCACCCCTGGATGGATGACGTTGAGGCAAAACCACCGCGTAGTAAATACAGCCCATTTTAATTTGATGCCATTTGTTTAAACTAATTCATTTTGAACATACATTATATTTCAAGGTGTTTCAAGATTCAGTACGATTGATACCTGTTCATCTTCACCTGAGCTGGTTGAGTAGTTCTGCAATCTCCAGTCAGTAACACAAGGTGCCCCTTTGCAGGAATGTCTGCCATTGTACGGCCAGCTAACCGTGACATCTGCCGCCCACTAAACCTCACACGGAGTGAATTCCAAACATTACATTGTGTTAGGATTGTATTGCATTGTATTAACACTAGTTAATATAACAGTCTTAGTGGGAGATTCTAGTAGCTGCGAGTTTGTCCCATGCTTGACATGGTCAGAAATCGTGGAATTACATGTGACAACTAACCGTTTTCTGTATTACAAACGCATTGTTTACATCGCACCTATTACGTACAGTATTGATCTAATCATTGCGGATTGTGTTTTCATTTGATGCAGAATGAACATAACGTTGTGAAATTGCACATCAGACTGATTCTGATTCTGTAAGATTCTGAGTTCAAGCTGTACGTGCGCACACCCGCCTGTTCTGTAAGCCCCAGGACAGAGGTTATGGGCCTATAGAATCATGGCCTTTGCAATCTCCTGACATCTATGTGCTCCGTCTGCTCTGTCCGCTCGGGGCTGGGTACCATGACTCGCTGCATACATCAACACAGCATAAATGAATCCATGTTTTCAAAGAGCAAGTGAGTGTTTGCTTAGGGGTTTAAATAGGCAGATAATTAGACCATGCGCCTTTAAATTAGTGCGCCTGTGATTTAATAACACAATGTGACCTGTGATTTAATAACACAATGTGGCCTGTGATTTAATAACAAAATGTGGCCTGTGATTTAATGACACAATGTGGCCTGTGATTTAATGACACAATGTGGACTGTGATTTAATGACACAATGTGGCTTGTGATTTAATGACACAATGTGGCCTGTGATTTAATGACACAATGTGGCCTGTGATTTAATAACAAAATGTGGCCTGTGATTTAATGACACAATGTGGCCTGTGATTTAATGACACAATGTGGCCTGTGATTTAATGACACAATGTGCCTCCTTAAATCTCTGCCCCTCCTTATATCTCTGCCCCTCCTTATATCTCTGCCCCTTCTATCTCTATCCCTCTTTCTATCTCTATCCCTCTTTCTATCTCTGCCCCTCCTTCTATCTCTGCCCCTCCTTAAATCTCTGCCCCCTTTAATCTCTCTTTCCTTAAATCTCTGCCCCTCGTTATATCTCTGCCCCTCGTTATATCTCTGCCTCCTTAAATCTTTGCCCCTCCTTAAATCTTTGCCCCTCCTTAAATCTCTGCCCCTCCTTATCTATGCCCCTCCTTATATCTCTGCCCCTCCTTATATCTCTGCCCCTCCTTAAATCTCTGCCCTCCTTATATCTCTGCCCTCCTTATATCTCTGCCCCTCCTTATATCTCTGCCCTCCTTAAATCTCGACCCCTCCTTATATCTCTGCCCCTCCTTATATCTCTGCCCCTCCTTATATCTCTGCCCCTTCTATCTCTGCCCCTCCTTATATCTCTGCCCCTCCTTATATCTCTGCCCCTCCTTATATCTCTGCCCCTCCTTATATCTCTGCCCCTCGTTATATCTCTTCCCCTCCTTTTATCTCTGCCCCTTCTATCTCTGCCCCTCCTTATATCTCTGCCCCTCCTTATATCTCTACCCCTCCTTATATCTCTGCCCCTCCTTATATCTCTGCCCCTCCTTAAATCTCTGCCCCCTTTAATCTCTCTTTCCTTAAATCTCTGCCCCTCGTTATATCTCTGCCCCTCGTTATATCTCTTCCCCTCGTTATATCTCTTCCCCTCGTTATATCTCTGCCTCCTTAAATCTTTGCCCCTCCTTAAATCTCTGCCCCTCCTTATCTATGCCCCTCCTTATATCTCTGCCCCTCCTTATATCTCTGCCCCTCCTTATATCTCTGCCCTCCTTATATCTCTGCCCTCCTTATATCTCTGCCCTCCTTATATCTCTGCCCCTCCTTATATCTCTGCCCCTCCTTATATCTCTGCCCTCCTTATATCTCTGCCCTCCTTATATCTCTGCCCCTCCTTATATCTCTGCCCCTCCTTAAATCTCGACCCCTCCTTATATCTCTGCCCCTCCTTATATCTCTGCCCCTCCTTATATCTCTGCCCCTCCTTATATCTCTGCCCCTCCTTATATCTCTACCCCTCCTTATATCTCTGCCCCTCCTTATATCTCTGCCCCTCGTTATATCTCTTCCCCTCCTTTTATCTCTGCCCCTTCTATCTCTGCCCCTCCTTATATCTCTGCCCCTCCTTATATCTCTGCCCCTCCTTATATCTTAGCCCCCTTCTATCTCTATCCCTCTTTCTATCTCTGCCCCTCCTTCTATCTCTGCCCCTCCTTAAATCTCTGCCCCCTTAAATCTCTTTCCTTAAATCTCTGCCCCTCGTTATATCTCTGCCCCTCGTTATATCTCTTCCCCTCGTTATATCTCTTCCCCTCGTTATATCTCTTCCCCTCATTATATCTCTTCCCCTTGTTATATCTCTTCCCCTCGTTATATCTCTTCCCCTTGTTATATCTCTGCCTCCTTAAATCTTTGCCCCTCCTTAAATCTTTGCCCCTCCTTATCTCTGCCCCTCCTTATCTATGCCCCATCTTATATCTCTGCCCTCCTTCTATCTCTGCCCCTTCTATCTCTGCCCCTTCTATCTCTGCCCCTCCTTCTATCTCTGCCCCTCCTTCTATCTCTGCCCCTCCTTATATCTCTGCCCCTCCTTATATCTCTGCCCCTCCTTATATCTCTGCCCCTCCTTATATCTCTGCCCCTCCTTATATCTCTGCCCCTCCTTATATCTCTGCCCCTCGTTATATCTCTGCCCCTCATTATATCTCTATACCTCTTTCTATCTCTGCCCCTCCTTCTATCTCTGCCCCTCCTTCTATCTCTGCCCCTCCTTCTATCTCTGCCCCCTTAAATCTCTGCCCCTCGTTATATCTCTGCCCCTCGTTATATCTCTTCCCCTCGTTATATCTCTTCCCCTCCTTATATCTCTGCCCCTCCTTATATCTCTGCCCCTCCTTATATCTCTGCCCCTCCTTATATCTCTGCCCCTCCTTATATCTCTACCCCTCCTTATATCTCTGCCCCTCCTTATATCTCTGCCCCTCGTTATATCTCTTCCCCTCCTTTTATCTCTGCCCCTTCTATCTCGGCCCCTTCTATCTCTGCCCCTCCTTATATCTCTGCCCCTCCTTATATCTCTGCCCCTCCTTAAATCTCTGCCCCTCCTTATATCTCTGCCCCTCCTTATATCTCTGCCCCTCCTTATATCTCTGCCCCTTCTATCTCGGCCCCTTCTATCTCTATCCCTCTTTCTATCTCTGCCCCTCCTTAAATCTCTGCCCCCTTAAATCTCTTTCCTTAAATCTCTGCCCCTCGTTATATCTCTTCCCCTCGTTATATCTCTTCCCCTCATTATATCTCTTCCCCTTGTTATATCTCTTCCCCTCGTTATATCTCTTCCCCTCGTTATATCTCTGCCTCCTTAAATCTTTGTCCCTCCTTAAATCTTTGCCCCTCCTTAAATCTTTGCCCCTCCTTATCTCTGCCCCTCCTTATCTATGCCCCTCTTTATATCTCTGCCCTCCTTCTATCTCTGCCCCTTCTATCTCCTCCCCTTCTATCTCTGCCCCTCCTTCTATCTCTGCCCCTCCTTCTATCTCTGCCCCTCCTTATATCTCTGCCCCTCCTTATATCTCTGCCCCTCCTTATATCTCTGCCCCTCCTTATATCTCTGCCCCTCGTTATATCTCTGCCCCTCGTTATATCTCTATCCCTCTTTCTATCTCTGCCCCTCCTTCTATCTCTGCCCCTCCTTATATCTCTGCCCCTCCTTAAATCTCTGCCCCTCCTTAAATCTCTGCCCCCTTAAATCTCTGCCCCTCGTTATATCTCTGCCCCTCGTTATATCTCTTCCCCTCGTTATATCTCTTCCCCTCCTTATATCTCTGCCCCTCCTTATATCTCTGCCCCTCCTTATATCTCTGCCCCTCCTTATATCTCTGCCCCTCCTTATATCTCTATCCCTCTTTCTATCTCTGCCCCTCCTTCTATCTCTGCCCCTCCTTCTATCTCTGCCCCCTTAAATCTCTGCCCCCTTAAATCTCTGCCCCCTTAAATCTCTGCCCCTTAAATCTCTGCCCCTCGTTATATCTCTGCCCCTCGTTATATCTCTTCCCCTCGTTATATCTCTTCCCCTCGTTATATCTCTTCCCCGCGTTATATCTCTTCCCCGCGTTATATCTCTTCCCCTCGTTATATCTCTGCTCCCTTATATCTCTGCTCCCTTATATCTCTGCCTCCTTAAATCTTTGCCCCTCCTTAAATCTTTGCCCCTCCTTACATCTCTGCCCCTCCTTATCTCTGCCCCTCCTTATCTCTGCCCCTCCTTATATCTCTGCCCCTCCTTATATCTCTGCCCCTTCTTATATCTCTGCCCCTCCTTATATCTCTGCCCCTCCTTATATCTCTGCCCCTTATATCTCTGCCCCTTCTATCTCTGCCCCTCCTTATATCTCTGCCCCTCCTTATGTCTCTGCCCCTCGGATTATCTCTGCCCCTCCTTATATCTCTGCCCCTCCTTCTATCTCTGCCCCTCCTTCTATCTCTGCCCCTCCTTAAATCTTTGCCCCTCCTTATCTCTGCCCTCCTTATATCTCTGCCCCTCCTTTTTTCTCTGCCCCTCCTTATATCTCTGCCCCTCCTTATATCTCTGCCTCTCCTTATATCTCTGCCCCTCCTTATATCTCTGTCCCTCCTTATATCTCTGCCCCTCGTTATATCTCTTCCCCTCCTTTTATCTCTGCCCCTTCTATCTCGGCCCCTTCTATCTCTGCCCCTCCTTATATCTCTGCCCCTCCTTATATCTCTGCCCCTCCGTAAATCTCTGCCCCTCCTTATATCTCTGCCCCTCCGTAAATCTCTGCCCCTCCTTATATCTCTGCCCCTCCTTATATCTCTGCCCCTCCTTATATCTCAGCCCCCTTCTATCTCTATCCCTCTTTCTATCTCTGCCCCTCCTTCTATCTCTGCCCCCTTAAATCTCTTTCCGTATATCTCTGCCCCTCCTTATATCTCTGCCCCTCCTTATATCTCTGCCCCTCTTTATATCTCTGCCCCTCCTTATATCTCTGCCCCTCATTATATCTCTATCCCTCTTTCTATCTCTGCCCCTCCTTCTATCTCTGCCCCTCCTTAAATCTCTGCCCCCTTAAATCTCTGCCCCTCGTTATATCTCTGCCCCTCGTTATATCTCTGCCCCTCGTTATATCTCTGCCCCTCCTTATATCTCTGCCCCTCCTTATATCTCTGCCCCTCCTTATATCTCTGCCCCTCCTTATATCTCTGCCCCTCGTTATATCTCTGCCCCTCATTATATCTCTATCCCTCTTTCTATCTCTGCCCCTCCTTCTATCTCTGCCCCTCCTTATATCTCTGCCCCTCCTTAAATCTCTGCCCCTCCTTAAATCTCTGCCCCCTTAAATCTCTGCCCCTCGTTATATCTCTGCCCCTCGTTATATCTCTTCCCCTCGTTATATCTCTTCCCCTCCTTATATCTCTGCCCCTCCTTATATCTCTGCCCCTCCTTATATCTCTGCCCCTCCTTATATCTCTGCCCCTCCTTATATCTCTGCCCCTCCTTATATCTCTATCCCTCTTTCTATCTCTGCCCCTCCTTCTATCTCTGCCCCTCCTTCTATCTCTGCCCCCTTAAATCTCTGCCCCCTTAAATCTCTGCCCCCTTAAATCTCTGCCCCTTAAATCTCTGCCCCTCGTTATATCTCTGCCCCTCGTTATATCTCTTCCCCTCGTTATATCTCTTCCCCTCGTTATATCTCTTCCCCGCGTTATATCTCTTCCCCGCGTTATATCTCTTCCCCTCGTTATATCTCTGCTCCCTTATATCTCTGCTCCCTTATATCTCTGCCTCCTTAAATCTTTGCCCCTCCTTAAATCTTTGCCCCTCCTTACATCTCTGCCCCTCCTTATCTCTGCCCCTCCTTATCTCTGCCCCTCCTTATATCTCTGCCCCTCCTTATATCTCTGCCCCTTCTTATATCTCTGCCCCTCCTTATATCTCTGCCCCTCCTTATATCTCTGCCCCTTATATCTCTGCCCCTTCTATCTCTGCCCCTCCTTATATCTCTGCCCCTCCTTATGTCTCTGCCCCTCGGATTATCTCTGCCCCTCCTTATATCTCTGCCCCTCCTTCTATCTCTGCCCCTCCTTCTATCTCTGCCCCTCCTTAAATCTTTGCCCCTCCTTATCTCTGCCCTCCTTATATCTCTGCCCCTCCTTTTTTCTCTGCCCCTCCTTATATCTCTGCCCCTCCTTATATCTCTGCCTCTCCTTATATCTCTGCCCCTCCTTATATCTCTGTCCCTCCTTATATCTCTGCCCCTCGTTATATCTCTTCCCCTCCTTTTATCTCTGCCCCTTCTATCTCGGCCCCTTCTATCTCTGCCCCTCCTTATATCTCTGCCCCTCCTTATATCTCTGCCCCTCCGTAAATCTCTGCCCCTCCTTATATCTCTGCCCCTCCGTAAATCTCTGCCCCTCCTTATATCTCTGCCCCTCCTTATATCTCTGCCCCTCCTTATATCTCAGCCCCCTTCTATCTCTATCCCTCTTTCTATCTCTGCCCCTCCTTCTATCTCTGCCCCCTTAAATCTCTTTCCGTATATCTCTGCCCCTCCTTATATCTCTGCCCCTCCTTATATCTCTGCCCCTCTTTATATCTCTGCCCCTCCTTATATCTCTGCCCCTCATTATATCTCTATCCCTCTTTCTATCTCTGCCCCTCCTTCTATCTCTGCCCCTCCTTAAATCTCTGCCCCCTTAAATCTCTGCCCCTCGATACTGTATATCTCTGCCCCTCGTTATATCTCTTCCCCTCGTTATATCTCTTCCCCTCGTTATATCTCTTCCCCGCGTTATATCTCTTCCCCGCGTTATATCTCTTCCCCTCGTTATATCTCTGCCCCCTTATATCTCTGCCTCCTTAAATCTTTGCCCCTCCTTAAATCTTTGCCCCTCCTTAAATCTTTGCCCCTGCTTACATCTCTGCCCCTCCTTATCTCTGCCCCTCCTTATCTCTGCCCCTCCTTATATCTCTGCCCCTTCTTATATCTCTGCCCCTCCTTATATCTCTGCCCCTCCTTATATCTCTGCCCCTCCTTATATCTCTGCCCCTTATATCTCTGCCCCTTATATCTCTGCCCCTCCTTATATCTCTGCCCCTCCTTATGTCAATGCCCCTCGGTATATCTCTGCCCCTCCTTATATCTCTGCCACTCCTTATATCTCTGCCCCTCCTTATATCTCTGCCCCTCATTATATCTCTATCCCTCTTTCTATCTCTGCCCCTCCTTCTATCTCTGCCTCTCCTTCTATCTCTGCCCCTCCTTCTATCTCTGCCCCCTTAAATCTCTGCCCCCTTAAATCTCTGCCCCTTAAATCTCTGCCCCTCGTTATATCTCTGCCCCTCGTTATATCTCTTCCCCTCGTTATATCTCTTCCCCTCGTTATATCTCTTCCCCTCGTTATATCTCTTCCCCGCGTTATATCTCTTCCCCGCGTTATATCTCTGCCCCTCCTTATATCTCTGCCCCTTCTTATATCTCTGCCCCTTCTTATATCTCTGCCCCTCCTTATATCTCTGCCCCTTCTATCTCTGCCCCTCGGTATATCTCTGCCCCTCCTTATATCTCTGCCCCTCCTTCTATCTCTGCCCCTCCTTCTATCTCTGCCCCTCCTTCTATCTCTGCCCCTCCTTAAATCTCTGCCCCTCCTTATATCTCTGCCCCTCCTTATATCTCTGCCCCTCCTTTTTTCTCTGCCCCTCCTTATATCTCTGCCTCTCCTTATATCTCTGCCCCTCCTTATATCTCTGCCCCTCCTTATATCTCTGTCCCTCCTTATATCTCTGCCCCTCGTTATATCTCTTCCCCTCCTTTTATCTCTGCCCCTTCTATCTCGGCCCCTTCTATCTCTGCCCCTCCTTATATCTCTGCCCCTCCTTATATCTCTGCCCCTCCGTAAATCTCTGCCCCTCCTTATATCTCTGCCCCTCCGTAAATCTCTGCCCCTCCTTATATCTCTGCCCCTCCTTATATCTCTGCCCCTCCTTATATCTCAGCCCCCTTCTATCTCTATCCCTCTTTCTATCTCTATCCCTCCTTATATCTCTGCCCCTCTTTATATCTCTGCCCCTCCTTATATCTCTGCCCCTCATTATATCTCTATCCCTCTTTCTATCTCTGCCCCTCCTTCTATCTCTGCCCCTCCTTCTATCTCTGCCCCTCCTTAAATCTCTGCCCCCTTAAATCTCTGCCCCTCGATATATCTCTGCCCCTCGTTATATCTCTTCCCCTCGTTATATCTCTGCCCCCTTATATCTCTGCCTCCTTAAATCTTTGCCCCTCCTTAAATCTTTGCCCCTCCTTAAATCTTTGCCCCTCCTTACATCTCTGCCCCTCCTTATCTCTGCCCCTCCTTATATCTCTGCCCCTTCTTATATCTCTGCCCCTCCTTATATCTCTGCCCCTCCTTATATCTCTGCCCCTCCTTATATCTCTGCCCCTTATATCTCTGCCCCTTCAATCTCTGCCCCTCCTTATATCTATGCCCCTCCTTATGTCTCTGCCCCTCGGTATATCTCTGCCCCTCCTTATATCTCTGTCTCCTTCTATCTCTGCCCCTCCTTCTATCTCTGCCCCTCCTTCTATCTCTGCCCCTCCTTCTATCTCTGCCCCTCCTTAAATCTTTGCCCCTCCTTATCTCTGCCCCTCCTTATATCTCTGCCTCTCCTTTTTTCTCTGCCCCTCCTTATATCTCTGTCCTTCCTTATATCTCTGCCCCTCCTTATATCTCTGCCCCTCCTTATATCTCTGCCCCTCCTTATATCTCAGCCCGCTTCTATCTCTATCCATCTTTCTATCTCTGCCCCTCCTTCTATCTCTGCCCCCTTAAATCTTTTTCCTTAAATCTCTGCCCCTCGTTATATCTCTGCCCCTCGTTATATCTCTTCCCCTCATTATATCTCTTCCCCCCGTTATATCTCTTCCCCTCGTTATATCTCTTCCCCTCGTTATATCTCTGCCTCCTTAAATCTTTGCCCCTCCTTAAATCTTTGCCCCTCCTTATCTCTGCACCTCCTTATCTATGCCCCTCCTTATCTATGCCCCCCCTTATATCTCTGCCCTCCTTCTATCTCTGCCCCTTCTATCTCTGCCCCTCCTTATATCTCTGCCCCTCCTTAAATCTCTGCCCCTCTTTATATCTCTGCCCCTCCTTATATCTCTGCCCCTCCTTATATCTCTGCCCCTCCTTATATCTCTGCCCCTCCTTATATCTCTGCCCCTCCTTATATCTCTGCTCCTCGTTATATCTCTTCCCCTCGTTATATCTCTTCCCCTCGTTATATCTCTTCCCCTCGTTATATCTCTGCCCCTTCTATCTCTGCCCCTCCTTCTATCTCTGCCCCTCCTTCTATCTCTGCCCCTCCTTCTATCTCTGCCCCTCCTTATATCTCTGCCCCTCCTTATATCTCTGCCCCTCTTTCTATCTCTGCCCCTCCTTCTATCTCTGCCCCTCCTTCTATCTCTGCCCCTCCTTATATCTCTGCCCCTCCTTATATCTCTGCCCCTCCTTATATCTCTGCCCCTCCTTATAGCTCTGCCTCTCCTTATATCTCTGCCCCTCCTTATATCTCTGTCCCTCCTTATATCTCTGCCCCTCGTTATATCTCTTCCCCTCCTTTTATCTCTGCCCCTTCTATCTCTGCCCCTCCTTATATCTCTGCCCCTCCTTATATCTCTGCCCCTCCTTATATCTCTGCCCCTCCTTATATCTCTGCCCCTCCTTAAATCTCTGCCCCTCCTTAAATCTCTGCCCCTCCTTATATCTCTGCCCCTCCTTATATCTCTGCCCCTCCTTATATCTCTGCCCCTCCTTATATCTCTGCCCCTCCTTATATCTCTGCCCCTCCTTATATCTCTGCCCCTCCTTATATCTCTGCCCCTCCTTATATTTCTGCCCCTCCTTATATCTCTGCCCCTCCTTAAATCTCTGCCCCCTTAAATCTCTCTTTCCTTAAATCTCTGCTCCTCGTTATATCTCTGTCCCTCGTTATATCTCTTCCCCTCGTTATATCTCTTCCCCTCGTTATATCTCTTCCCCTCATTATATCTCTTCCCCTCGTTATATCTCTTCCCCTCGTTATATCTCTTCCCCTCGTTATATCTCTGCCTCCTTAAATCTTTGCCCCTCCTTAAATCTTCGCCCCTCCTTATCTCTGCCCCTCCTTATCTATGCCCCTCCTTATATCTCTGCCCTCCTTCTATCTCTGCCCCTTCTATCTCTGCCCCTCCTTATATCTCTGCCCCTCCTTATATCTCTGCCCCTCCTTAAATCTCTGCCCCTCCTTAAATCTCTGCCCCTCCTTATATCTCTGCCCCTCCTTATATCTCTGCCCTCCTTATATCTCTGCCCCTCCTTATATCTCTGCCCCTCCTTATATCTCTGCCCCTGCTTATATCTCTGCTCCTCGTTATATCTCTTCCCCTCGTTATATCTCTTCCCCTCGTTATATCTCTTCCCCTCGTTATATCTCTGCCCCTTCTATCTCTGCCCCTCCTTATATCTCTGCCCCTCCTTATATCTCTGCCCCTCCTTATATCTCTGCCCCTCCTTATATCTCTGCCCCTCGTTATATCTCTATCCCTCCTTCTATCTCTGCCCCCTTAAATCTCTGCCCCCTTAAATCTCTGCACCTCGTTATATCTCTGCCCCTCGTTATATCTCTTCCCCTAGTTATATCTCTTCCCCGCGTTATATCTCTTCCCCTCGTTATATCTCTGCTCCCTTATATCTCTGCCTCCTTAAATCTTTGCCCCTCCTTAAATCTTTGCCCCTCCTTACATTTCTGGCCCTCCTTATCTCTGCCCCTCCTTATATCTCTGCCCCTCCTTATATCTCTGCCCCTCCTTATGTCTCTGCCCCTCGGTATATCTCTGCCCCTCCTTAAATCTTTGCCCCTCCTTATATCTCTGCCCCTCCTTATATCTCTGCCTCTCCTTATATCTCTGACCCTCCTTATATCTCTGTCCCTCCTTATATCTCTGCCCCTCGTTATATCTCTTCCCCTCCTTTTATCTCTGCCCCTTCTATCTCTGCCCCTCCTTATATCTCTGCCCCTCCTTATATCTCTGCCCCTCCGTAAATCTCTGCCCCTCCTTATATCTCTGCCCCTCCGTAAATCTCTGCCCCTCCTTATATCTCTGCCCCTCCTTATATCTCTATCTCCTTATATCTATGTCTCCTTATATCTCTGCCCCTCCTTCTATCTCTGCCCCTCCTTCTATCTCTGCCCCTCCTTAAATCTTTGCCCCTCCTTATCTCTGCCCCTCCTTATATCTCTGCCTCTCCTTATATCTCTGCCCCTCCTTATATCTCTGCCTCTCCTTATATCTCTGCCCCTCCTTATATCTCTGCCCCTCCTTATATCTCTGCCCCTCCTTATATCTCTGCCCCCCCTTATATCTCTGCCCCCTTATATCTCTGCCCCTCCTTATATCTCTGCCCCTCCTTATATCTCTGACCCTCGTTATATCTCTGACCCTCGTTATATCTCTGACCCTCGTTATATCTCTGCCCCTCGTTATATCTCTGCCCCTCGTTATATCTCTGCCCCTCCTTCTATCTCTGCCCCTTCTATCTCTGCCGCTCCGTTTATATCTGCCCCTCCTTATATATCTGCCCCTCCTTATATCTCTGCCCCTCATTATATCTCTGCCCCTCCTTATATCTCTGTCTCCTTATATCTCTGTCTCCTTCTATCTCTATCCCTCTTTCTATCTCTGCCCCTCCTTATATCTCTGCCCCTCCTTAAATCTCTGCCCCCCGTTATATCCCTGCCCCTCGTTATATCTCTGCCCCTCGTTATATCTCTGCCCCTCGTTATATCTCTGCCCCTCGTTATATCTCTGCCCCTCGTTATATCTCTGCCCCTCCTTATATCTCTGCCCCTCCTTATATCTCTGCCCCTCGTTATATCTCTCCTTATATCTCTGCCCCTCCTTATATCTCTGCCCTCATTTCTCACTACACACCTGCTCGCTTCCGTTCTCTTTCTAATGGTGTCTTCTATTTGTCTTAGGCATTTCTACTGCTCTGTCCAGCCTGAAAACGTTCCCACTTGCCACTCCCAAGGCTTGTAACTCTCTTCTGCAAATAAAAATTCCCCTTATGAGCACATTCATGTCTCAGACGGGTCCACAACCCTGCTTCTCCTCATTATCTCTTACTGCTTCCACTGCAGCAAGGGATTCTGGGTAATGACATGCAAATGAGCACTCACAGTGCATCACTTTTTACTTCTTAGGCTAAGGCCCCGCTCCCAGAGTCTGCGCACCCGCACTGCAGACAGGCGGCGCTGACATACACAGACCGCGATATGCAGTCTGTAGGGAGCGGGAGCCGGAGCGGGAGGTGGGCAGGAGTGGGAGGTTTGATAGGGAGGGGGGGCGTGGCTTGAGCAGAGGGACCCGCTACTCTCCCCCCCCCTCCCTCCCTCCCTCCACGGACTCGGGTTGGAGCTGCTGAGGGTAAACACACACACAGGCAGGCACTCATACACACACACACACACACAGGCAGGCACTCACGCACTCATACACACACACGCAGGCAGGCACTCACGCACTCATACACACACACAGACACACACAGGCAGGCACTCACGCACTCATACACACACACACACACACAGACAGAGGCAGGCACTCACGCACTCAGGCACACACATACACACACACAGACAGGCACGCACGCTTTCACTCCACACTCCTCCCCGCTCCCCGAAGCCTCTCCTCCTCCCGAAGCCTCCCCTCCCCATTGGCTCACAGCCACACCACGTGACGCGTCAACGCTAGACATCACCATTTTCTTGTGTCCCCTAGTGGCTGACGCGCCACAGCATGTAGTGCTCTGTGCCTCCAGGGGGGACCGGGACCGGCTCGCGAGGATTCCCCTGATGGTGGGGAACTCGCGACATGGCCTCCCGCGCCAACGAGCGCAGCGGGACCGAGGCCTTACCCATGATAATATGGAGCTTCTGCCTGCCGTATTACACAGCTTTTACAGCACAGCCTGGGTTACAGAAGTGCAGAGCCAGTAACCCTACTCACAGACAGCTCTTTCGACCTTTTGGGTCTCATCAGTGTGAGTAACCATCCCCACCCTCCGGTGGAGGGTTTTTGTCACACATAACTTACCTTGTGTACCTGATTATAATGCTCTTTTCTCATCTATCCGCCAATCTTTCTCAGTCCCCATATTGAAAAATCCTCCTGAAATGTCACCTTTTCTAATAAAGTATTTCCGTAGCCCTGTCACGTGAAAACGAGTCACGGCAGCGGCACTTACCCTTTTGACCTACACATTCTGTCTCCGTATATCTCCCAACATGCTACTAACATTGTGCACACATGTGATGCTCTTATCCTACATGCAAACGTTTCCCAACCGAGTCCGCAACTTTTTCCATGTTTTTTTTCTCATTTTGTTGCTTTATTCGATATTTTGGCACGCTCCACGCGGCCAAACAAATGGGGAAACCGGCCTTAGAGAGAGAAACAAAACGAATTCTTGCTACATTTTTTGTGTGCGAAACTTAGGCTGCGTTTATAGTGGCCGCGTGCGTGACGGAGCACGTGACATCACGTTCGCCTGTCGCTTGCACAAAACCTGCACTGAGGTCTGAGGCGACAGGGAGGCGTGGCCTGGTCATCGCACAGCAAAGACAACATTGTCTTCTTGAGAATTGCATGTGCGGTCGCGCTTTATCGCCCCTCCTCCCCATGGTTTAAAGCTCGCCCCACTTTCCAATTAGCAGTTTTTATCAGGATCCTGAGAATCACATGTAGCCCTTTTTCTGAACCCTCCCAAAGGAACTACTGGTCACTGTACCACACCTGCGGCTCCAGGAGATCTGAGCCTCCGCTAGCTGGGAGCCTGGGGTAACACACATTTCCTTAGCGCAGCGCCTCCACTTACCCAGGATCCCCGTGATGTGAGATTCCCCTGGGCAAGAAACATACAATAACTAGCACACCGAGTATATGATAACAAATACCTTTTACTTGAGAACATACGCACATATATCAATAATAGAATAACAGGTGTCCCTCTACAGAGGAGACACTAATAACCAAGGCGTCTCACCAAACGCTTCCCCCAATACCGAGTGATCCCACCCAGTGTCCATAGGATCCGCACCCAATGTCCCGCACCCTTGCAGAGAGAGGATATGGGTGACTGCGCAGTCACTATTAAGCTAAGGGCCCGTTGGTGCACTTGTGGATGTAAAGTACCTGCCGAGCACTCCAGTACTCGGATCTGCAACTGCTTCACAAAGGATCCGTCGCTCGGTGATTCCGTCTGATCCCAACGGGTTCTTTGCACAAGGTCCGCCAAGGGCGATCTCACCCTGGATATAGTCTCTGTGGGCCCCGACTTGAGCCCGAACCTCTTCACAGGAACCGCAGCGTCCGCTGTGTCCCTATCTATCACTGGCACTACGTGACACGGTCCCTAACCTAGGGCCTGTCCCTGTAGCACCACAAACTGGGGAGTGAGGACCTATCTGGGACCTAAGGGGTTAATAGCCTGCTCCGCTCCCCTAACTCTTCCCAGTCCTGACTCTAGCTAATACTAACAGCGCCTGCAACAAACACACTGCACACACTCAGTCAACCTGCAGCAACCCACTGCACACACACACAGTCAACCTGCAGCAACCCACTGCACACGCTGCATACACTGTGCCTACTTGTCAGCGCTCACAGCACTAACAGCCGTGACACTGACAAACCTGCACACTCTCACACCTAAGGGCAAAGTCCCTCACCTAGGGGCTGTGCCTCAATACTACCCACTAGTTGGGGATTGGGGCCTGCCTGGGACTTGGGGATCCTTACCTGGTGCAGGAGCCACTTGCTCCTTACACCCTTCCTCCCCCTTCCTGCTCCCAGCTTCAACTGCCAAATGTGGTCCCAGCAACATTGTAGCCTTCCTCCACAGGAGAAGCTGCAAAACCCTATTTGCTGGCTGGCTGCACGTGATGTGGGTGAAAGGGCAATCCCCAGAGGCTGCTGGGAATTGTAGTCCACTCAGGACCTCTTTAGCATTGGGACCGCGTGCGCTACCCTTACTACGCCTGTGCGACCAACGCGCACGCTCGCACAACCTTTCATGGCGGCCCCCCGCTAGCCGGGTGTGCCACAGAGCCTCAGAGCGCTACATGGGGGGTCTCTGGGGCTGAAAAGAGACCGGGGTTACACACAGACCCGGTACAGTCCTTCTCCCTCCAGCAGAAAAGAGAGGTACATGAGAATTGTACCGGGTAGTGTTAGGACCTGCATACTGGGCATGCCGTGACGTGGCTGCAGGCTTATAACCTTTTGGCCAAAGGGTTTAACTAAATGACCCTTACTCATGAGCAGATCAGCACTGAAGTATTGTACTATATGTTGTGTCATTTTGTCTGTGCGTTAGCCTTTCTGTTTTTGTTTGTTTATCGCTTGTGCGGCCTATGGGCGGCCTCATAGAAGAGGTCTTTTGTTCACACCGCGCGTGGCGTCGCTGCCACTATAATCGCAGCCTAAGGCTGCGGTCCCAGTAACACCCTTTGCGCACGGTGCGGCGTGCACTGTGCGTGTAAGCACCGCCCCTCAATGGGGCTGGGCCCAGTACGCACCGTCACGCAGAAGGAGCAGCCGCGCCGTGCTGCAAGGTTTTTCCCAACTCAATCAAATTGAGTTCAAACCTTGCGACGGAGGCGTGGCCACGCCCCCACCGGCGGTTCACCCAATGAGGGCGAACCATCCGCGTGATGTAATGGCCACGCCCCCGCAAATCCCCGACCATGCCCCCTCCCGTCTCAAGCTCCCTCTCTCCCCTCAGACCGCAGATCGCGGTTAGCGCTGTGCACGTGCCGCCCGCCCCCCCTGCCGGGCGCCCGTGTCACAGACATTACTGGGACCGCAGCCTAAGGGTCAGTTTCTCATGATTGGCAAAATGCTGGGGAAATGTAGGATACTGTGTCTCTACTGATTTGTATTATGCTAAGACCTGTGTAATATCTCTGAAAAGCATTGTGTACCTGGTTATATAAAATACAATAGCTCAAGTAATATTTGCATATATGATGTGCCTTTCCGCTCAGAGAATCCGGACGCACGCTGTTGCGTAGATCAGTTTTATGATTCACTTGAAGGAGGAAATAACAAGGTCACATATTAAAACCTGAGGATTGTACAGGAATGTTAAAGGTCTCTATACTGTATTCTGTCGTCTTCATAACAGCTGCATTTAATGGTAGTATTTAATTGCGTATGTGGAAAGTGATGATTTGACCCCCACATTGGATCATTATCAACTAATATCAGTGATATGTTTAATATGTTAAATGTACCGTGATTGAAACCATTAAAAAGTAAGACTTTCTAAGTCTCTTCTGCCTGGGATAGAACAAAATGGAACATGGAATCCGATGAAGCTTTAAATTCTGTTTAATGATGTCACTGCCATCTTTTGACCAATAAACAGGATGAGGCAAGCAGGGGCTTGTCGGATAGGGAATCCTGCAGCAACCATAGAGTCTACCTGGCAATCCGTAAAACTAACATTGTTTACTAGTCCGGTTGATTTTAAGATCTGAGATGGAAAATAAATTGGATATGACTTTTTATCGACTTCTCTATTATACGATGTGTGTAACTCTAAGTAGACTTTGGTGGAGACGGTTGCGATGCATCGCTAGCCTTTCCGGCAGCAGATGGGTTACACTATGAATCACATACGAGCTTGACACTTCCCATCGCTGAAACTCACAGTTGAAGTGATATCGATGAAGAAGCAGTGGAAGGACTTAAGCTATTTCAGTTATTTTTAGATGAGGAAGGTTGGTACAGGAAGCCAGACTTCCTACTGTACAAGACCTTCCATTCACAGCGATGAAAAACAATCGTTCCAGTTATTGTTCACAGTAGCAAGGACATGGAAAATACTTTGGATTTGTCCCTGACCAACAGAGAGAACAATATAAGCATGCCGTTATCTGAACAATGCATGCAGAGACTCTTGCCTGTGGGAGATTGTAGTGCTGTATAATAATATACTATATCACACACTAGAAAACATCACTTGGAATAGAAACATTAACTGCCTCATCCAAGCATCCCTTTATTTGCAGGCTTTTTATGTGCACTTTTTGCAACCTCCTATGCCCAGATCCACAAAGCTCTGTCAAATGTGTAATCTCATGTAGTCGTCCAGTTTAATTTCTTATGGGCCTCCGAATGAAGAGTGTTTTATTTACCCTTATCCCCCCCCCCCACGGATATCCTTATCAGAGAACCAATAACGGTGTGGAACGGGTGGACTCTGACTTTACAACCACTTTCTGAACAAACAGTGACATCACACAGTGACATCACAAAAGGGATCCGCCAGAGGAAATCAAACCCCTCCCGAACTTTAATAAATAAATACAAAATACTTATAATTGTAAGATTTGGGTAAAAAAAATATCAATTACCCAGGTGAGACCCCTTAAACATGTCACTGCAATTAGTTTGTTTTGGTGCTAGGAGGGATTGTCCCTATAAGTGATTTAACGTGATGTTTAAGTGACAGTGTGACGCTGGGCCCTTTCCGCATATCTTCACAGGAAAGCAGCATCATGTAAAGCCAGGTTTTCTCCCGCAAAGAGCATGGCTTTAACTACTGCTGCGGCCGAGTTTATTCGAGCATTTGCCCGTTCTCGGCCGCAGCAGTTACCTGGCGCGCGCCGGAGGGTGCCGGGCGGGCGCCGAAGCAGCGGAGGAGGCCCGCCGATCGCGGCTTCCCCCTCTCCTCTCCGGGTCCGCCGGGTCCCCCGGAACCCCCTGCCGCCGTCAACCACATCGCGGGACACCAGGGCTCCCTCGGGGAGCCCTGGACGCGCGTGCAGGGGGCACAGGCACCCGATGACGCGTGACCGCGCATCGGTGACGCGCGGCACGCCGAGGGGATGCCACTTACAAGCCGGGAAATCTCCCGGCTTGCGGAACTGGCCACACTTCAATAAAGTGTGTCGCCAGTGTATAATGACCGTTCTTGATATGATGCAAAAGAGGTGTTTCCTCTAACATCCACTAAAGGCTGGTAACTAATGTAACGTCCATGTGTTAACCTTAAGTCATACCAAAACTCTACGTTACTCCCATCCGGACCATGAAATAAGGAGGAGAGAGTCTATTTTAGTAAAGTATCTATTGACTTATTATCCTCCCAAAAAGATACCTGTGTACAGATACCTGTGTAGAGATACTTGTGAACACACCTGAGATACTGGCCAAATAAATAGTAGAGAATTAGGAAGAGCTGGGATTCTGAATGGGGTGGGTTCAAACTTGTTTGCTACACCCTATTGATAAGGTAGCCAGGGTTATTCCCACAATAGTACAATACCAGAAAGAGTTAGGAATAGTATGAGCTGCCCCTTCAAATGAACGGGCTATAGCGTGTCTTTGGGCGCCAGAAGGTGATTTACAGAATAGGACTGCTTAGTCATTATGTAACATAATCAACTTCTATAGATTCTTATCTTGTCGTGGTGTTTACCTTAAAGAAGCACTACAGGTTGCAGTTAATGTTTCTTTTCTTTTTATTTCTTAGTTATAGGATTGAAGTAGGGGTTCAATGGAGCTGAACTGCATTAATTTCAGCTCCGGGGACCCCTGCTTCCCAAAATACTTGCCTCCGTAGGGAGATCCGGTATCTCCTTCATGTTTAAATGTCCCTCGTCACGCGGGCCAATAGGAAGCCGCAAGGGATGATGTCACAGCTTCCTATTGGCCTGTAAGACGCAGAACATTTAAAGCTGCCATTATGTTAGCCCCAACAAGCCCCATCTGAGCTGCCACCTGCAGAGAAACCCTCTTTCGGATGTAAGTATCTCGGGAAGCAGGGGATCCCCGGAGCTGAAATCAGCGCAGTTCAACTCCGGAGACCCCCTGTTTCAATCCTCAGAACAAATCCCTACGGGGTGATCTGATGAAAGGGCCACTTCCCTGAAACATTCTCTGTACTTTTCTCCCACTTAAGCTTAATTAAAAAGCCTATATTTTTGCAGCTAACTTTATGTTGTTTTATTAGTGTGTCACATACATTCTTCCCTTCCTCCTGCGGTTATAGAAAGTCCGGTATCATAGTTACTAATTGTGTTTTGCTTCAGAAGGTTCAATTAACATTTTCCAAATACATTGTGTGCAACAAGAAGGGAATTACTCACTGCTCATTTTAAGGGCCAGTCCCTCTTAGGACCAGACTAGCCACTGTAGCATGTCTAATTGATGACACAGTGGTTAGCATTAGCACCATTTTTTGTTTTACATTTAACTAGTAAAAAAGTATAAGCATTTTTTGTTTTTAAACTTGTATTGTGTTCATGGTAACCAAACCCTTTGAAGGTTGTTCAAAAAAAAACAAAACATATATTATAACTATCTATACATATATAGTGGAAGATTCTATCATGAAATCAACCAACTTAACCACAAAGGAAGTTGTCACCTCGAGATCGTTATGGGAGATTTCAATGCAAAGATTGGCGCCTAGGAGAAAGACGGACAGCAGTTGGTCCATCCGGTTACGGCAACAGGAATGAACGTGGGGACAGATATGAAAATTTGCAGAACGGGGAAACTTCTATATCACGATGGAAATAGGAAAACTCATTGTTTTTTTGTCTTCTTTTCAATCAGCATCAAGAACCTCAAGAAGAACTTTCCTCTGTTGCTCGACTGCTAAAACTCTGACTCAGGCCCTCATTCCCTCCCGTCTCGACTACTGTAACCTCCTGCTGTCTGGCCTTCCTGCCTCTCACCTGTCTCCCCTACAATCTATCCTCAACACTCTACTCTTTCCTAAATCTGTCTCAGCGTCTCCCCAGCTCAAATCACTCTCCTGGTTTCCTATCAAATCCCGCATCTCGCACTCAATGCTCCTACTCACTTTTAAAGCTGTACAGTCTTCTGCTCATCCTCACATCTCAGCCCTAATTTCTCACTATACACCATCTGACTCTTGTGTTGTGCATAAGGACGTCTTCTCTCTAACCCATTTGTGTCTAAAGCCCTCTCCCACCTTAAACCCTTCTCACTGACTGCCCCACACCTCTGGAATGCCCTTTCCCTCAATATCCGACATGCACCCTCTCTATCCACCTTTAAGACCCACCTTAAAACACACCTGCTTAAGGAAGCATATGAGTAGCCCCGTGGCTGATACTATACACAAGATACATAAAGCTTGGCCCCCTGCAGACACACTTACCAGAACGCCCACCTGCTGTCTCTGTACGTTCTTCCTACCTACCAACTAGATTGTAAGCTCTTCGGGGCAGGGACTCCTTTTCCTAAATGTCACTTTTATGTCTGAAACATTTTTTCCCATTATGTGTTATTTGTATTATTTGATACTTCCTGGTAACACATTTTATAAATAAATAATTGTATTTATTTTTTTTTCATTTGATTTGGCAAAAAGTGAACTAAGCAACAGTGAAAATTCATTTGGAAGTGAACTTAAAAAAAACCACAACAAGGAAAAAACTGCGGAATTGTGTGCGTTTGTGCAGTTTTTTTAAATAACAAAACGTTCCAACGAACTTTTATCGGTTTGCAAAGTAATGGAAAAGTTTGTCCGAAACAATCACCCATGTCTATCAGACGGCTGACACAGAAGTCTCTGGGTATTTTTACCTGTTGGGGCCTGCTGTCTCTTCTAAGCCTCGCTACTGGCTTTTTCGATCAAAACTGGTGTACGTCAAACTCTATTTCAATTACACTCGTGCGCACCTTGGTACTAACATCAAAGTATTAAATCCGCACCGGCTGCATCAAAAAGGATTTTTTTTAAATTTGCACAGAAAAGGATTGCGCTTGGTTTGCACGTGTAAATAGTATGTTCTATAAAATTATATTTCTGTGCCCCTACAAAATCAATTAAAAGTTCTTCAAAATTGTCCTCCTTGTTCAACCCCAAAGACCAACAACCCTAAAATATATTTGACACAGCATGGATGTTTCATTATACACTGTAGGTTAACATAATGCATTATTTTCATAGTATGGCTATTATAAATAATATTACACTAATAATTAATAATTAATATTTACTAATGCTAGTTCTAAATTTAAAAAAATCGCACTGCATTCTGTTTTTATTTAAATTGTATCAATTACATATTCAAGGTGATGCTAAGATCCAGTAACTTCACATCACGTACAATACACATACATAGAAAAATGTCCATCGGCCAACACGCATACAAATCAAAATCAAAACTTGCTGCCTCATTGCTTGAAAAAAATGAATTTATTACAAACAAGTTAATTTACAAAAATCAATGTAATCAAAGCAAATAACTTCACAAAAAGTGTAATAACAAGTTTAAAAATAAGAGTTACATAGTCGCCACGCGAATCCCCAAAGCACCACTAGTGTTTCACGGCTTCCATGCCCTTTCCTCAGGCTTGCTCAGGAACCAGGATGAAGAGTTGATCATCGAGAAGCGTGTCAGCGAAACCGGAAATGACGTCATCAAACTTCAGAGGTTCCGGTCTGCCGTGGGGTTGGTAGATCAGCGTCACTCTACGCGTTTCACCTTCCTTGGTTTCATCAGTTTCGCTGACACGCATCCGTGAGACGCACGCCACACCACAGGGGAAGCAGAGAGACTTCTGATCCTGCTGCCGAGATCCTATTTGTGAGATCTAAACGCTTGTTACAACTTTTTACCATGTGAGTGCATTGCATTATACTTACCTTTTATAAAATTCGCATACAGTCTGCGCTATGTTTGGCTCTTTTGTCTATTACTAAGGTTACCAGAGCGTATATCCTCATTAAGAATCCATCCATCTATACCGCAACTGGTGGATCATCATCCAAAGATACCATTACGTGTACATATTCCATCTCACATTTGTGAGTATTCTACACATCGATTCTAGAACAAACGTATTCACTTTATTATAACAATATTGCACCATCAGAATATTTTTTCTGTTTCCACATGTTTGCGCTTCCCGACGATCAACTCTTCATCCATTTCATACGGGATTGAGAGAGCAATCCCACACTGGGTTACAGCAGCATCCATCATATGTGTTTGTATTCTGTATCACTGTTGATCACTATTGCACTAATTATTTGTTGCACACTGATAATTTGAGCGCCACTATTGATAAGTCTGTTTTTCACTTGCTCAGGAACCAATCAGGATGCGAGGCCTCGCCAGCATTGGCCAATCAGGGCTGTGGGTCGGGCAGAGAGCATTAAAGGGCTTTGGAGGGAACCACAAATGGGCCAATCTGTGCTGCGCCTACCAGCGAGGGCTCGGCAAGAGCTTCCCCGGCCAGCAGGAGATCCCACGCTGGGCTGGCACTGCTCTGGCTGGGGGAACAGCCTAATGCTCCGTTTTGCGGACAGATGGCCCCCCGGCTCGATATCCGTCCACGGCCACTCTCTTCTTTGTTCCCTGCACCTCTCCTCCCCTCCAGTCCCTGCAATAGCCCTTTCTCCGAAAGTGCGGGCTGCACAAAGGGTTTCTCAGCCCTGCATGTCCAGAGACCTGGGCTGTGCTTTCCTGTGTGCACAAACACATTGTTACACTTTCAGTACATTATCACACCAGGAATAAAGAATCACAGTTTATAGGGAAAGCAAGGAGCTACCGGACATATAATTATTGGGAAACTCCATCAGCCGGGGACCGGGCTTAAGCTATATTATACCGGCCCCTTTCTGTCATAGTCAGTACCACTATCCTGCCTCAGTCCTGCGGGTGAGCCCCCTGCTTACAGATGAGCTCCGTCACAGTCCCACGTAGGGGAAAAGGTGAATGATCCTCTTACCGAAGCATGTGCGTAGGCCCCCTCCAGCAAACCAGCGCACATTTCTATATCAAGACACTCGCTGCTATGTATGTCCCTGCAGCTTGGCTTCAAGACAAAGACAAGGTCAAAGCACGGTTCAAAGCCTCAAGTGAAGAAGGATGAAGTGACCTGAATACTGCAAGCAAAGTTACGTTGCAAACGATGGTTTCTAAGTGTATTGTTGTAACAAAGAATTGAGCAATGCAGAAGAAGGAAGCAGAGATAATACAATGTGGAAATAACGAATGCTGTTTGATAGCATATGTGTATCGCTGTATGGAATGTACAGAAGGCTTTACAGTCACCAGTAGGGTAATTGTGAGAAAAGTCAAATAAATAAAAACTTATAAGGGAATAAGCATAAGTTACTGTTTCAATTTACTAAGCAGACCCCATACAGCCCTATTCAGGGGAACTGGCCCTAAGTGCCAAAGTTTACTAAAAGCTGTTATTCCATGAGACATGTTCTGTCTCCGGGTTTGAATACTGGGCCCGCCTGACGTCGCCGATCTGCTTTAGTTTTTTGTCTTTGCACAGAACTTTGCAAGGTTTTTAGGATCTTTCTCCAAGAGTTCTGAAGATTGGAAACATGAGAATCCGCTGTGGGAACACCAGAGGGGAGGGAGGAGAGGGGAAGACTGCTGGGATGGAATCCGAAATTTATGAAAAACGGCGACACTTGCGTGGACTCGGTTTTCAAGGAGTTAATGGCAAACTCAGCCCAGGGTAATAGATCCACCCAGTTGTCTTGAGATTCAGACACGAAGCATCTGAGATACTGTTCCAGGGTTTGATTCATCCTTTCCGTCTGCCCGTTGGTCTGAGGGTGATAACCCGAGGAAAACAGAAGGGATATACGAAGTCTCTGAGCAAAAGCACGCCAAAACTTAGAAATGAATTGAGTACCTCTATCCGAAACAATTGAAATAGGTACACCGTGTAATCTAAAAATTTCCTTAGAAAAAATGTCGGCCAAAGTAGTTGAATTAGGAAGACCCTTGAGGGATATAAAGTGTGAATGCTTGGAAAATCTATCTACTACAACAAGGATAGTATTCATCCCTTTAGAATTGGGAAGTTCCACAATAAAGTCCATAGAGATATGCTTCCAAGGTTGTTCCGGAATAGGGAGAGGCATGAGGAGACCGGAAGGTTTGTGTCGGGCGGATTTGCATTGGGCACAGACCGGACAAGCTCTGGTGAAATCAGAAATGTCCTTGTTCATCTTAGGCCACCAAAAAGTCAGTTTGATAAGGTCTACTGTCCTCTTGAATCCTGGATGACCGGCAGATCTCGAAGAATGTCCCCATAGAAGTATCTTATGGCGGAAACGCGGAGCTGCGTACAAGTGACCTTCTGGCACCCTAAATCTCCTGGGAATGTGAATCTGAGCTTTATTAATTTCGTCCAAGATATCAAAGTTATTGGCGGAAATTATACATTTAGCGGGAAGGATTATCTCTGAGGATTCGTTAGAGTCGTTTTCCGTAGAGAACTGGCGAGAAACAGCGTCGGCCTTGATATTTTTGGTGCCAGGAATATAAGAAATAGTATAATTGAATCGGGAGAAGGACAGTGCCCATCGAGCCTGACGGGATCCCAAGCGACGAGCCCCCTCAATGTACAATAAGTTTTTGTGATCGGTGAGGATGGCAATAGGTTCCTTGATACCCTCAAGGAGATGTCTCCATTCCTGGAGAGCCAATTTGATGGCCAGAAGCTCACGGTTCCCGACATCGTAATTTCTCTCGGCCGAAGAGATTTCCAACAGAAGAATCCACAAGGATAGAGTTTTTCCTGTGAGGAGGATCTCTGAGAAAGCACTGCACCAGCTCCTACATCAGAGGCGTCTACTTCTAACGTAAAAGGAAGGGAAGTATCCGGATGCCGTAGGATCGGTGCGGACACAAAGGCTTTTTTGAGGAATTCGAAGGCTTCAATGGCTTCGGGAGACCAAACAGTCGGATCAGCACCTTTCTTGGTCAAAGCAGTGATGCAATGGTAGAGAAGTCACGGATGCATTTCCGATAGTAATTGGCAAAGCCAAGAAAGCGTTGTACGGCCTTGAGTGAATTCGGCAAGGGCCAGTCGAGTACAGACTTCAATTAGTAGCAGTCATTTTGCGGAAGATGTCAGTCTCAATATATCCCCGCTGAGAGAGATCCTGAGATTCAGGAATTCCACTGATGTTTGACTCGAGACTGACGTAAGCTTCATATTAAGTGAGTTCTGGTTGAGACCATCGACAAACCCCCCAAACTCCTGAGATGTACCATCCCAGAAGATAAGGATATCGTCGATGAATCTCAACCAGAGAATCACATGCTCTGACCCAAGAACCACATCATCTTGAAAGACAACCTCCCTTTCCCAAACATGACCTTTCGCCTTTTGAAGTCTCCATGATCATAGATACGGGAGAAATCCGGTGATACACACCAATACCCTCCAATAACACCGGGATCAATACGAAAAAAAACACGGAAAAGATATATAAACTGATGTCAGCCTATACTCATTGTCTTCTTTATACCAACTGATTGACGCCTGATTGCTGGAGAATTGCTATTTGATTACTACTTCATTCCAACCCCTAAGTAAGTGTTACCTTCTTGTTTGTTAATTGTACTATCTTGTTGTGTTCACCTATCTAAGGAATAAATATACTTTATTATATCTAAGCCTCGTTCAGTTCGACCCAGTTATTTGGTGTATATTATATCTTGTCATAAGTTACCGTGACAAGCTTATAATAAACTGGTGGCAGCGGCGGGACAGAACTGAACCTGTATTACAGTTTACTGCGGGACTCTGTAATACAGTGGGAACTTGAGGGGAATTGTGAGTTCCTGGGACTAAAGATATTGAACACACAGTTGTGCAACATTTAACACAAGTTGTAACACCACCTCACTGTTCCGACTGAACATCTATCAGCCTTGAACCATGAGCGTGGGTGCCGGCTCATCTAACGTCCGGACCCGCGCTCAGCTACGGGAAAAGTGCAGAGAATATGACCTACCCACGGAGGACCAGGATGCCGAACAGATGAAAGAGGCGATCAGGGCACACGAAGCCCGGCTTGCAGGGCCCCAGGTAACGGCCCAGCTTGCCCTTGCGCAACCGCCCGGCGAGCAGGGAAGGGACCCAGCGCCGGGGCGGCAGAATCCCGGGGAGGGTGCGGGAGCACCTCCTGGGAGCCGTGCAGCAGGAAAAGTACTGGTTGCTGTAGCTACCAGTCCGTTCAACCCTGAAATGCTGGCACTGATTACTGCGTGGGGTGACAGAGGGACACCGGAGGAGCAGCTGCAGTTTCTCACTATAGCAGTGAACAGACCTGCTTATTGCCCCCCTGCCCACCACGACAGAGATGCTCTCAAACTGGACCATCACAGCCTCACCATGTTCGTGGAAGGTACTGATCAGATCGACAGTTTCTTGAAGAACTTTGAAACGCAGTGCTGGTGGTACAAAGTGCTGCCCCAGCACCGGGTCGCACGTTTGGACCCCTTGCTGTCCGGCTTGGCTAAGCAGATGATGATGGCGCTTCCAGAGGAATATCCTGGCGACTATGATCACTTAAAAGAGCTGTTATTATTTCAATATGGTCTCACCCCTGAAGCCTACCGGGGCAAATTCCGGCTGGAAGAGAGACAGCCCCTGGAGTCCTATGTGACTTACGTGACCCACATGGGGAAGAAAATATTCCCTACTTATAATGTCAACATGAAGTAGACGCTGATAAATCCAATGGTTCTGTCCAACATGTCCCGTATACCAACACATACTTTACTTTTAGTCCCCTTTGGCAAAAAGGGCCAAAACTTACCAACTCCTGCTGGATCTAATTTTCCAGGAGCATCTCATGCAGCAGTGTCCGCCGGCGGTGAGGGCTTGGGTGTACGACAAAAAGCCCAAGACTTACCAGGAGGCGGCGAGGCTCGCAGATGATTATGTCGCCAGCCGGGCGCTGATGCCCGCCAAAGCTGCAGCCAAAGCAGCGGCGGCGGCCCCAGCTAAAAAGACTATCAGTACTCCCCAATGGACTCAGAAGCCGCCTGCGGGCAGCAGTCCACCGAAGTCGGGACAGCTCCGGCATGAGCGCCGGTGCTACAACTGTAACCGCACTGGTCACATCCGACCAGATTGCCCGGAACCACTGCGTTCCGGTGGACCCCATCAGGGGCAACGCACCCCAGCTGCAAAGCCAGTAGCCCGCGTGCGGATGGCTTCCACCAAAGAATCCGGACCAGTCATGGAAACAACCCCCAGCGAGACATCCCATGCCACGCCAGTCCCGGTTTCATCGGTGCCTACAGCCAGGAGTGGAGGACATCCCAGCGCAGCCCTGCAGCAGACGGATGGCCGGAGCAGACACCTCACCCTGGTCACAGTCGGTGACCGGCAAGCAGTCGGCTAGATGGATTCAGGTGCTGCAGTGACCCTTGTTTGACCTGATATGGTCCGACCAGAGGAATTGCTCCCAGGACCTGGGATGCAGATCACTGTGACCGACGGAGAGCCACGTTTCCTGCAAATTGCCAGGATCTATTTGGATTGGGGGGGGGGGGGACAGGGTGTGCGGGAGGTGGGGGTTTTGCCCGGTCTGGATGCCGACGTTCTTCTTGGCAACGATCTGGGACCGATGACCTGCACCTACGACCGGGTACCAAAACCCGCTGCGGTGGCGGCAGTCACCCGGAGCCAGACCGTGGCGATGGCGGCGGCTCCAGTCCCCCTGCCTTTGGGACCAACAATAGCGGAGGGCGCTGAGGAGCCCGGGGAGGTAAGCCAGGATCAGTTGCAAGCACAGACTGACTTACTGTTTCCCCTCACCATTACCCATTCCCCTGACAATGACATGACTGGGGGGTGGCCAGAATTAGGAGCCCAGTTTAGGGAGGCAGTGAAGACAGACCCTACACTGGCCGGCATGAGACTTCGGGCGTCCGAGTCTCATGCAGGGGAGGGCACTGAGTGCTGCCTGTGGCACCGGGGACTCCTGTATAGAGAAGCGGGGAACCCCGGGATAGAGGAGGGATTGACCGGTAAGTGACAGCTAGTAGTGCCCCAGGGGTACCGACAGCAACTGTTACGGGTAGCTCACTCTATTGCGTTAGCGGGACATTAGGGGGTCAACAGAACGTGAGCAGGGTTATTACAGCGCTACTACTGGCCGGGGGCATCCTGGGATGTGGGCACTTTCTGCCGCTCCTGTGATGCCTGCCAGCGGGTAGGTAAGGCGGGCGACCGTGTGAAGGCACCCCTGAACCCACTACCGGTAATAGGGGAACCCTTCCAGAAGGTAGCGATGGACCTTGTAGGACCCCTCATGATTCCTAGCAGGTCAGGGAAGAGCTATATGCTCACGGTGGTTGATTTTGCCACCCGGTACCCTGAGGCGGTAGCGCTTGGCACCATAGATGCCAAGAAAGTAGCAGCAGCGTTGCTGAATATTTTTGCTAGGGTAGGTTTCCCTAGTGAGATCCTAACCGATCAAGGGTCGCAGTTCATGAGTGAACTGTTACAGTGTCTCTGGGATGCATGCGGTGTACAGCACCGGCGCACTACCCCTTACCATCCCCAGACAAACGGATTATGTGAGAGATTTAACGGTACCCTGAAGCAGATGCTTCGGACCTTCATAGAGGCGGAGGGGAAAGACTGGGAGGTTCATTTACAGCACTTGCTGTTTGCCTACCGAGAGGTACCGCAGGAATCTACAGGCTTTTCCCCGTTCGAGCTACTATATGGCCGCAGGGTACGTGGACCTCTGGACCTATTCCGGGAGGAATGGGAAGGGGAGGCTACTGCTACTGATGCTTCAGTGATCCAGTATGTAGTAGATCTCCGAGACTGGTTAGAGATGCTCATGGGGGTGGCCCAGGATCACCTCAGGGCCGCTCAGACCAAGCAGAAGCGATGGTATGACTGGAATGCCCGTAGCAGGGAATTCATCCCAGGACAGCAGGTGCTTGTTCTCAAACCCACTTGGGATAACAAGCTGATGGCTGCCTGGTCGGGACCGTACCCAGTCATCCGAAAGGTGAATGCGTACAACTACGTTGTACAGGTAGAGCCAAAGAGACATAAGACATATCACATTAATATGTTAAAAGAGTACAGAGCACCGAGTATGGGAGAAGTGATGGCAATTTGTAGCTTACTGCTGGAGGATCCGGCGAGCAATGCTCTGCCTGATCTCCTAGGGGAGGCTAGGCAGGGAAACACTGTAGAACAGGTGGACATAGGGGCAGTTAAGTGCTAGGCAGAAGGGGGAAGCCAGGGACATGCTAGCTAAGTATAGGGATCTCTTTACTGACATGCCAGGGAAAACGCACCTCACAGAACACCCAGTGGACACAGGGGACCTGCGACCTCTGCATAAGCACGCCTATAGAGTGTCAGCAGAGGTCAAGACCAGCATAGAAAAGGAGATAGAAGAGATGCTGACCCTAGAGGTAATTACCCTGTCCCAGAGCCTTTGGACAAGTCCGGTAGTCCTGGTTCCTAAGAAGCACAAGACCACCCGGTTTTGTGTGGACTACCGCTTGCTCAATGCTGGGACGGTTTCAGATGCCTATCCCATGCCCTGCATGGATGAGTTACTGGATAAACTCACGGGGGCAAAGTATCTGACCACCATGGATTTGAGCAAAGGCTATTGGCAAATCCCACTGACCCTGGAGGCTAGGGAGAAGTCAGCATTCATCACCCCAAGTGGCCTCTATGAATTCTTAGTGATGCCATTTGGGATGAAGAATGCCCCGGCTACCTTCCAACGTCTTGTCAATCGTTTACTGGAAGGGATGCAGAGCTATGCCAGGGCTTACTTAAATTACATTGCTGTCTTTAGTAACTCCTGAGAATCCCACTTAGGACATGTAGCTGCGGTGTTAGCTAGAATTAGGGAAGCTGGGTTTACCTTGAAGCCTACCAAGTGTATGGTAGGAATGGCAGAGGTCCTGTACTTAGGGCACAGGGTGGGTGGAGGGCACCTCAAACCAGAGCCAGCCAAGGTAGAAGCCATAGTTCAGTGGCCTGTTCCAAAAACCAAGAAACAGGTCTTGGCATTTTTGGGCACCGCAGGGTACTATAGGAAATTTGTCCCACAGTACAGCGCCGTGGCCAAACCCCTGACTGATCTGACCAGAAAGCAACTGCCTGTGCTTATCACCTGGACTCCTGCCTGTGAAACTGCATTTCAGGCACTGAAAACTGCGCTTTCTGGGGCCCCCATACTGGCTGCCCCGGACTACACCAAACATTTTCTTATACAGACTCATGCCTCGGACTTTGGCATTGGCGCCGTGTTAAGCCAGGTGGGGGAAGACGGCAGAGAGCACCCTGTGGTGTACCTCAGCCGCAAACTGCTCCCCAGGGAGGTGGCATATGCCACCATTGAGAAGGACTGCTTGGCCATTGTGTGGGCGCTCAGGAAGCTTCAACCCTATGTGTATGGGAGGGCTTTCATGGTCATAACAGACCACAACCCCCTGAGTTGGCTACAGAGGGCATCAGGGGAGAATGCCAAGTTGCTAAGGTGGAGCTTGGCCCTGCAAGAATTTGAGTTCACTATCCAGCATAAGAAGGGTAGTGAAAACAACAATGCTGATGGACTTTCACATCAGGACTATCCCTCTGAGACTGAATTCATTAATGGTGCCAGCAGTAACCCACTCCCCGTGAGGGCCAGTGGGCCACAGGTCACCTATTAAGAAGGGGAGGTGTAGAGGGAAAGGGTTTTGGCCCGGTATTAAAGGGGTTGCACCCCATATGGCCACCCCCTGACCTCACCAGGGAGGCAAGGGGTTAACTGGACAGCGGTCCAGAAATGTGTTTTTTATCTTGCTGCAACATGAAAATGTGTTCCCCTGTTGTAATGTATTATCACCATGTAAGTGTCTGCACCACACACACTGGGATCCATCCGGGAGGACAAGGGTTAATAGTTAGAATGTGATTATAGCCCTTTGTTTAATGTTCCCGCCTTTTCAGGCTCCATTTTGCAGGGTCCCATAGGCCGCCATGCAGCTCCATTCATTTCAATGGCGAACCAGCGGTTTTGGACCTGTTTTCCTCGAAGACCAGCAGGTGGCGTCCGAGAGAAGCAGCGGCGGTTTCCCATTGAAAGTCAATGGCCCCATTGACTTCAATGGGGATTCCTCGACGTCGACTTCCAGGAACGAGTTGGCAGCCGTCCAAACCGCAGACCGCAAAAGCGGACACAATGTCTTTTAAAAGAGCCTTTATCACTATCAGTCAAGTTCAATGACAAGTGGCGTGGGAATCTTAGGTTCTAGGGCACCCAGGAATAAAATTATTTTTGCCCCTAGCCCCTAGGCCTCCCCACACTTGAACAACACCGGGTCCAAGAATCCAGGACCCCCAGAAAGGGTCGCGCTAGCCAAACGGGCCGCGCCATTGGCTTCAATGGCGGAGAGAAGAGCAGCGCGAGAAAACGGCTAAGTCCGAAACCATGAAAAAGTTAAGCCCACATCTCCGGTTCTGGAAGGGCCAGAGGGCTGGGATTTGGGTCGCATGAAGTCACGGTTCCGGCATGAATGCATGACCATTTCCAACCCTCTCTGACCAACCAAACGGAGTGGGGGCAACAATAAAGATCAGTGACTTTCCCCATAGACATCAATGCTGCGGTTCTCCATTGAAAGGCTATGGCGGAGAAATCCCATTGACTTCAACGGCGGAGCTGCTCCATTAAAAGTCTATGGCGGCGGAGCCTGTTGATGTCAATGGGAAAAGAGTGAAAAACCGAGATTTATTTTAAAGCAGAAAATCCTGTGATTAAAAAATAAAATGTTTTAAATGTATTTGCGTATCTCCGGTTCTGAGGGTCGCAGCGGGCTGAAACTTGGCCACTATGGTGAGTCACTTCTGGCATGAAGAACTGGGTCGTTTCGACCCACTCGGCCCAACAGAACCGGTTCTTTTAATATGTCTTTATATTAGAAAGTGTACTGGTTTTCAAGGCGAGGATAAAAGCCTGCGAAGATTCCTGCCATCTGTGGAATGCAAATGATCAGGGGGACAACTATTGTCAGGAAACAGACCCCCTGATCAAAGACTCATCTTCCCCAAGTGTATACATTAGGGGCCTCATGCAGTAAGTGCCGAAAAGGCTTTTATCGCAATTTTCCCGCCAAAAATGCCTTCCCGATTCAGTAAGTGCCGATAAGTGTCCAAAATCGCCAATTTTGGTTCCCGATAAAAACTTATCGACAGCTGGGTGCCGATAAGCCACTTATCGGCACTTTTTGAACTCGGCTAAATTCAGGTAGCCCCGATCAGCTTTTCACTGCTGATCAGCACTCCAGAATTGAGATTTGAACGCCAATCCGTCCCGCCAACTAAAGTTGGCAAGTTGGTGGTGTCTAAGCATCGGCAAGGTCGACACTTAGAAAAAAATCAGGCCTTTTACCTGGCTGGGATTGATGCAAGGGGTCTTCGGAGCTGATACCCGCACCGGAGCCCCCCCGGCATGCATCAGAGGCAGGAAAAATGCATTTAAAGGCCACTTCATTCATTTAGCAGCTAACCGCTAAGGCAATGGAGGGGTTAAGCCGCCGTGCCAGGTTTATTGTGGGTAGCAGGGGTGGGTGAAGGGGGTATTTGGCCCTTGTTGTTTGTTTAGGGCTTGCGGGGGGGGCTGCGGGTGCACTTAACCCCTTCACGACCGTAGCGGTTAATACTGCTACGGTCATGAAGGTGTTAAGCCCTCCTGCTACCCACCCACAAGCCCTAAACAAACCACCGTTGGTGCCAAATACCCCTTTCACCCACCCCCGCTACCCACAATAAAAAGAAAACACACACAACAGCCCCACACTAAATAAATAATTAAATATAAATATATATATATAGATGTAGCCAGGTCACCCCTCTGCCCTGCGACCCCCATTACCTCCGTAGCCAGGATCTATGGTGGGTGCTGCCGGAGCCAAGCGGCAGACCCGACAGCCATTCTGGAGGGTGGGGGCAGAGCAGGGAGCGCTCCGGTGCTCCGGAGGTCCCCAGTGGCTCCCGTGCAGGACGCTGCCATGTTGTTCAAGGTTGCGCATGCGCAGTGATTGCTGGCGGCCCCCATGAGTCGCGCATGCGCAGTGATGAGCGCGCAAACGCTAGCCTACCAGGGAAGGCTCTTCGAAGGGACTACAAGTCCCATGAGCCTCAGCAGCACCCCATGTGATGCCAGGGAGCCAATAGGGCTGAAGTATTGCCCTGCAGACCAGAAAGAGATGCATTTCACGTGCTGGAGAAGCGAGGCAGGCAGACCAGGAAGAGCTAGGGGAAGGAGGTGAGTGCAGGGGTCTGTGACCCGCTGCATTAGGCCAGCAACCCCCCCTAGGCCCCAGATAGGTCCTGAGCCACCTTATAGATTGTGGTGCTGTAGGGACAGGCCCTAGGTTAGGGAACCTGTCCCATTAGCAGCTTGCTAGTTAGGGACACAGCGGACGCTGCGCTTCCCGCCAAGAGGCTTGGGCTCAAGCCTACGCCACTAAAGAGAGCTGGACTATCTTCAAGGTTGGATCGCACCTGACGGATCACCACGTTTGTGGATCCTCGATGTCGTGCAGGACCGCATCTGATCCTTTGAGAAGATCTTTTAAAGCCAGGTGCCGCCGCACCAGGCAGGTATCGTTAGAAATGCACCAACAAAGTACTCACACATAGTGGCAGCGCTGACCACGGGACAAGGGGGTTATACTGTGGACACGGTGTGGGGGTACATGGTGGTGGGCACGGGGTATACGCTCCTAAGCGGGAGTGACTGACACTTGAGACTTTGGTACAGTTATTGAGTTGCTAACATATGGTTAAGGTGTTGTGTTCTCGGGATCCCGTCACACCGCCGCTGCGTCCACTGGTCTCCGTCCTGCACCTCTGCTCGGAGCCGATACGTCACTTCCGGTTCCTCCACCGATCGAAGTAGACATCACAGGACCTCCAGGCAGATTCTCTCCCTCCAGATGATACACTGAGGGTAACCTGAATCTGAACGCGACTCGGTTACCATCTTTACCCCTATACCAATGCTGTGACCCATTTGGAATCTTGTAAGCCTTCATTTTTACCAGTGTTGGATAAATCGCTTTGGTATTTTATCTGGGCTCTGTGTTTCTCTTCTGATATCTACACTACCTCCTATTTTTGCTCCTTATTTTTGCAATTTTTGCCATCTGGATATCTATTGTTGGACATTTACTAATATTATCTAGTGTGTCTCATTTGCCAATTTGAGAGTTCAGCCATTATTGTGTTTTGTTAACGTAACTGGACTATGGTAGTTTTGTATATTTTTTCCTAGGTATTTTCGCTCCCCTTGTTTTTCCTTTATGCTTCTATTTTGGACCTTGAAACAGTCCTCCAAGGGGTTGAGTGTTTTATTTATTTATCACCTTTTTGCACGGCACATTATTTTGATTATTTGTCACTTTATATGTTCACTTTCACTGTTTAGAGGTTGATAGAGTGTTAGAGCGCCATCTAGTGTTATTTCTGTATAGTTAAGGTGTTGTGTTATATTGATGCTGCATATAGTAAATGGTTATATCTATACTACAGTGTATGTGATTACTGTATGCGGGTCCTGTGTAGGGGACATTCTATACTCTTAGAATCCTGCACAGGTGGAGGCGCTGATCAAGAAACGTTCCAGAGAGCACCCCAGGTTCCCAGCAAGCGGACGCTCAGGCTTCTGGTGAACCTGCAGGTATACGCACCACACCTGGTAACACATAGGTTCCCCCTCACATACATTCTATATGCGGTTGGGTGGGGGAATACCCGTTACATTTGGAGGCGCTGCTGAGATCTCAGACCTGGGGTGCCCCACTCAGTTATTAATTATGTCACCCCCATTACCGTCACGCTCAGAAGTGTATGACTGGGCCGTGGAGCTGCAAGTGCCGCCGCTTCACACGCTCGCAGTGAGCCGTGTCCCTGCTGATACTCCGTCTTCGGCAATACAAATGGCCTTGAGACAGCACCCACATATCTGGGATGCCACCAAAATAAAAGTGTTAGAACGACGTAAGGATGCGGACCAGGAGTGTTGCTCCGTGTTAGTGAGTATAGGGCAAGATATAACCGAAGACTGGGGCCCGTCCAGTTTGTGGCTCGCGAGGCCGACAGGTTCCTGCTGCATTGTTGTCTACCCTGAACTGCCTATAAAATCCGAGCCGAGCAGCTCTCACACAAACTTACAAGAGGTTGCTATGCATACATCACCTTCCCCCCTGAAAGTTATTTCGGAGGCGACCAGGGTGCGCTCACAGACTGCAGTCCACCGTTAAATATTGCCAGCTCTTCCTCTAAACGTGGGGATGATATACGAATGCTAGCCCAGGCTATCCTACAAATGGGGGAGGTCAAATCCGAATCCCCGGCCCCGCAGCAGTATCGCAAGTTAAAGATCTTTTCCGGAGTCAAGCCAACCCCAACTGGCGAAGAAGCGTTTGAAGTCTGGAGGGAATACACCTCTCAGGTCCTAGAAGAATGGACATGCCCTGAGTCGGTGAAACGGCAACGCATAATGGAATGCCTACGTCCTCCCGCATCCACCACAATACAGATATGTAAATATCAGCATGCGGACGTTACCGCTCAGCAGATGTTGGAGACTCTTGTGCGGGCCTACGGGCGAACCGAAGACATAGGACAATTGATGAAGAGATACTACAACCTTTGCCAAAAAGAGGGACAGGATCTATCTGACTTCCTACAGAGGATTCAATCGGTCTTATGGGAACTGCGTTAGCGTATTACCGCATCAGAGGTGGATGACTATCGCCGTGTGCAATTCCTGAGTGGAGCCCTTCCCACTCATCCTATTGTATTCATGATGAGGCGTTCTCTGATGCGAGGTGACCCCCCTACCTGGGAGGAGCTAATGGATGAGATAAAAGAACATGAGGTCTACGCCCGGTTGCATACTTCCAAGAAGACTAAGGAGTCTCCAAAGAGTGAACCTCAGGGGGCTTCTGCGCCAAAGGTCAAGAAACCTCCAAGTCAGGAAGAGGAGGCCTCACCCAAGATCCCGGTCTCCAAATCTAGACCATCCGGGAAACCATCTTCCTCGTACGCGGGCCGCTCTGAACCCGGCGAAGTCGTCTGCTATGGCTGCGGTCGAAGAGGCCACTTCCTCAGGGACTGTCCCGAGAAGGAAGATCCCGACGAAAAACCTCCAAGTAAGGGACGTTACGGTAAGGCCATGATCTGCCGGGTACAAACCACAGAAGCCGAGACATCCGAGGCCCCCCTTGCGCCTCCTGAAGCACCTACTGATCTAAGTCCCGACGATGGGACTCCACCCGGGGATGCTTACAGTGAGGTAGGCCCCTCTGCTATCGTGCGTGTGGTGGTAGAAGGAGTCTATGCCTCTGCTCTGCTGGACACTGGATCCCAAGTGACCATAATATACCAGCAATTCTATGACCAACATCTCCACCACTGCCCCATGCGGTCGGCAGAACATATGAAGGTGAGGGGGTTAAGTAACGAAGATTACCCCATCGATGGGATAGTGAGAGTTCAACTGGATATAGTCCAACTGAACACCGGCAAGAAACATCCCATGCATGTGGAGGCAATGGTATGTCCGAAGCCCCAAGGCCAGTGTCAGTACCCGATCATCTTGGGAACGAATACTGATATAGTGCGAGCCGTAATCAGAGCCTACATGAAAGAGACCAACGAATTACCTATGGCTAATCCATTCCTTGACCCTGTACTGCGGGAAGAGTGTAACCGAGTATATGCCTTAGAGCGGCACGGGGACCTCTACAATCGTCAACGCGGACTGACGACCATTTTACCAGGGAGAGTGCAACATATGGCCATCTGGTGCTGTTATCCCGATCGAGATGATACCGATAACTTGTTCTCTCTGGAGAGTACCCCTGAGGAAGAGGCTCAGAGAGGGTATAGGGTAATACCCGAAGTGAGAGAGTGGAAGACTAAAATTCCTCCCCGGACCTACGTATATGTGCAGAACCTCTCCCCGTTCCCGATGGAGCTTGATGTCGGACAAAGTTTGGGCTGCATATATCCGATCAGCCCTGTGGAAACAGCGCCGCAGGTGAACGCCGCTGCAGTGGGCGAGCAGTTAGTTGATCTGGATTTTAACTTCGGGGACTCGACGCTGCCGACTGAGTGGAAGGGTCGACTGACGGCCAAGCTGAATGAACGAAGGACGGTGTTTCCCACAAGTGAAATGGATGTGGGCCGCAGTCGCAGCGCCCAACACACCATTAGGTTGAGTGACGCCACTCCGTTCCGTGAACGCTCTCGTCGCATCGCCCCCAGGGATGTGGACGATGTAAGGAATGTCGTGAAAGAAATGGAGACCGCTGGGATTTTGACGGAGTCTCTGAGTCCTTACGCCTCACCCATAGTGGTGGTAAGGAAGAAGAACGGATCTGTGAGACTGTGTGTCGATTATCGAACCCTGAATCATCGTACAGTACCCGACCAATACAACCTTCCTCGCATTGAAGAGATCCTGAATGCTCTAACCGGGAGCCAGTGGTTCAGCGTTCTCGACTTACGTTCTGGGTACTACCAGGTACCTATGAGTGCGGAGGATCAGGAAAAGACAGCCTTTGTCTGCCCCCTGGGTTACTACCAATTTACACGTATGCCCCAAGGTATATGTAGAGCTTCTGCTACCTTCCAGCGACTGACGGAGAAAACAATCAGGGACATGAACCCTCGGGAGTGTCTTGTCTACCTGGATGACATCATTGTCTTCGGAAAGACCCTGGAGGAGCACGAAGAGAGGCTGCTTAAGGTGATAGACCGTCTTGGACAAGAAGGATTGAAGTTATCCCTCGACAAGTGTCGGTTTTGTCACACCTCGGTGACCTATGTGGGACACATCGTGTCTGCTCAAGGAATTGCTACCGATCCAACCAAAGTAGAAGCGGTAGTGAACTGGCCGCGTCCTGAGAATGTCACGGAACTGCGATCATTCCTGGGTTTCTGTGGGTATTACTGTCGCTTCGTGGAGGGTACTCTAGTCGAGCCAAACCCCTAAACAACCTCTTGAAGATATACCCCGAAGACACCGGAAGGAAGGCCACGTCGGCCCATCAAGCATTTGGCGATAAGTGGATTCTTTCTTTGAACAGCTTGCCGAATGATGCTGATTACTGGGTCTCTCATTTGGTAGTCCACTACTGTAGGTCTTTCCATCGTATGACCTTGTCATGCGTTATGTTCATTCCCTTGGGATCGCAGTAGGCGGCAGGGATAGCCTGCGACTGGCATCCTAAGGAATCTGCAACCCGCAATTCGGAAAAGGTCACTTGATCGTTAATGACGGCCGCTATGCTACACATTGCTCACATCCCTGGTCCCGGTATCTCTTCCCATTCATCATCATCGGGAGTAGCACTTAGTCCTGGTCGTCATGATAGTGCATCAGCTCCAATGTTCAAAGGCCCCGGCTTATACTTCAGAGAGAATCTGTAGTTACATAGGGTTGCCAGCCATCGGTGTCCTGCTGCATCCAATTTGGCAGAGGTATTGATGTACGTGAGGGGATTGTTATCTGTCCTTACCTCAAACGTGACACCGTAGAGGTAATCGTGGAGTTTTTCTGTGATTGCCCATTTGAGAGCCAGGAACTCTAACTTGTGTACGGGGTACTTTTGTTCACTGGGGGTCAGGCTGCGGCTGACATAGGCTACAGGTCGAAGACCCTCCGGGTGCTTCTGATGTAGGACAGCGCCCAGTCCATTGAGGCTGACATCCACATGCAGAACGTATGGTTGTTCGGGATCAGCGTACACAAGCACTGGTGCTTCTGTCAGGCTTTTCTTCAAGTTCAGGAAGGCCTGTTCACACTCGCGCGTCCACTGAAATGTGCTCCCAGAGACATGGTCGCGTTGCTAATGCGTGAGGTGGACAAGTTTGAGATGGACAATTGCTTGCTCTATAGGGTAGTACCATATCACGACCACCCTGATAGGCGACAACTGGTTCTACCCCAAAACTTAAGATATATGGTGTTGAAGTCGCTACATGATGAACATGGGCATCTCGGAGTAGAGAAGACCTTTGGATTGATCAGAGATCGCTTCTTCTGGCCCAGGATGCGGGAAGCGGTAGAACAATACTGCCGCCGTTGTGCTTGGTGTATTCAGCGCAAGACCTTGCCTACAAGAGCTGCGCCATGGCCCATCTGAAGAGTTCTGGTCCAATGGACCTAGTGTGTATGGACTTTTTGTGTATTGAGCCCGATAGCCGAGGAATATGCAACGTGCTGGTCATCATGAACCATTACACCCAGTATGCGCAGGCCTTCCCTGCAAAAGACCAGAAAGCCATCACAGTGGCAAAAATATTATGGGAGAAGTACTTCCTTCGTTACGGTCAACCTGAATCGGCTTCACTCGGACCAAGGTCGCGATTTTGAGAGCACTGTGATCCGGGAGTTGCTCAAAATGCTGAACATTGCTAAATCACTGACGAACCCGTACCATCCCGAAGGAGATGCTTTACCAGAACGATTCAATCGGACCTTATTGGACATGCTCAGGACTTTAAAGGTTGGTCAGAAGACTGAATGGAGTCGACATGTGGAGACCCTGGTCCATGCGTATAATTGTACTCGCCACGAGTCAACTGGATTCTCCCCATACTTCCTTATGTTTGGGCGAGAGGCAAGACTGCCAGTAGATGTACGGCTTCGAGTGTCCACGGATGGGATACACAATGCTACCCATTTCAAATACGTACAAAGACTCAAGGACAGTCTGCAGCAAGCCTACCAACAGGCTGAGGAATCTACGGCTGAATTGAATGCTGGTAACAAAAGACGTTATGACCATAAAGTCAAGTATCGGGAGCTACGTCCTGGGGATGCTGTGTTACTTCATAATCTGGGAGTCCCTGGAAAACATAAATTGGCTGACCGATGGAGAAACGGAGTATACGAAGTAGAATCTCAGATGCCTGGCCTCCCGGTCTATCGCATCAAAGACACTGAAGGCTGGGTAAAGGTATGGCATAGAAATCATCTCCTGCCCATACCTCAAGTAGGGGATAACAAATTGGAAGTGTCCACTGCTTCGCTCGATGGAGTCAGATAGTACAGAGGATGGCCCAGAGACTGTAGTAAATGCCACCTCTGAGGATCCTATGGAAGGAACCTCTCAAAGGGGCCTTTCCGACCGCGGGGGTATCTCCCGAAGGAGCTACGGGTAAAGGGCCGCTTGGTCCAATGACAGACACGTTGACTCCAATGAGCCAGCCATTAGATCCACAGAGCCCATGCTTTGTGCCTCAAAGAGACTGTCCAGAGACATTTCTCCTCTCAAGGGAAGAGTCTGAGCCTCAGGACTGTACTTATCACTCCCCAGAGGGAGTTGCTGAAGAACAGCTCCGTAGGAGCCAAGGAGTCAGGTACCCTCCAAACCGGGTAACCTATGATAAAATTGGGGCACCCCATTATGAGGCTCAGCAGTGGTCTCGGAGCAAAATCCAATCCGTGATTGTGATGCTCATAGAATTGTGTAACATTGTTTAAAGTTGATGCAAGGTGCTAAGTTATATTCGTATAAGATGCATTTTTATTATATACCGGTTGTGTATAGTAGTAAGTTGCGTTCCAAGCGGGGACGTTGGGGATTTTACCAGAGGGAGGATGTAGCCAAGTCACCCCTCTTTGCCCTGCGACCCCCAATACCTCCGTGGCCAGGATTTATGGTGGGTGCTGCCGGAGCCAAGCGGCAGACCCGACGGCCATTCTGGAGGGTGGGGGCCGAGCAGGGAGCGCTACGGTGCTCTTCAGGTACCCGGCGGTTCCCGTGCAGGGCGCCGCTATGTTAAGCAAGGTTGCGCATGCGCAGTGATTGCCGGCGGCCCCGATGAGTCGCGCATGCGCAGTGATAAGCGCTCGAACGCTAGCCTACCAGGGAAGGCTCTTGGAAGGGACTACAAGTCCCATGAGCCTCAGCAGCACCCCATGTGACACCAGATGGCCAATAGGGCTGAAGTATTGCCCTGCAGACCAGAAAGAGATACATTTCGCGCGATGGAGAAGCGAGGCAGGCAGACCAGGAAGAGCTAGGGAAAGGAGGTGAGTGCAGGGGTCTGTGACCCGCTGCATTAGGCCAGCAACCCCCCCTAGGCCCCAGATAGGTCCTGAGCCACCTTATAGATTGTGATGCTGTAGGGACAGGCCCTAGGTTAGGGAACCTGTCCCATTAGCAGCTTGCTATTTAGGGACACAGCGGACGCTGCGCTTCCCGCCAAGAGGCTTGGGCTCAAGCCTACGCCACTAAAGAGAGCTGGACTATCTTCAGGGTGGGATCGCCCCTGACGGATCACCACGCGGGTGGATCCTGGATGTCGTGCAGGACCGCGTCTGATCCTTTGAGAAGATCTTTTAAAGCCAGGTGCCGCCGCACCAGGCAGGTATCGTTGTAAGTGCACCAACAAAGTACTCACACATAGTGGCAGCGCTGACCACGGGACAAGGGGGTTATACTGTGGACACGGTGTGGGTGTACACGGTGGTGGTCACGGGGTATACGCTCCTAAGCGGGAGTGACTGACACTTGAGACTTTGGTACAGTTATTGAGTTGCTAACATATGGTTAAGGTGTTGTGTTATGTTGATGCTGCATATAGTAAATGGTTATATCTATACTCCAGTGTATGTGATTACTATATGCAGGTCCTGTGTAGGGGACATTCTATACTCCTAGAATCCTGCATAGGTGGAGGTGCTGATCAAGAAACGTTCCAGAGAGCACCCCAGGTTCCCAGCAAGCGGAGGCTTAGGCTTCTGGTGAACCTGCAGGTATACGCACCACACCTGGTAACACATAGGTTCCCCCTCACATACATTCTATATGCGGTTGGTTGGGGGAATACCCGTTACATACAGTATATATATATATATATATATATTACCCCAACAACCCCTATACCCCCCTAACATACACATATACAGTATGCACATACGGTATAGTAATGGGCACAATTACTATTATCCACAAATGGATAATAGTGAATGTGCCCATTTTAAATACATAAAGAACAATAAATACATTAAATACATATAGCACTCACTCTTGTCCGGCTGCCACGATGAATGCCATCCTCATCTTCATCCTGCTAATGCCCCATCCGCTGCAGAAAAACAGAAACAACAATAAAAACATCCAATGTAATGTCCCCTAACCCCTTAATCACCATAGCAGTTATTAACCGCTACAGTCATTAAGGGTTTAACCCACCCTCACCCACCACTCGGGAGGCCTACATGCCCTCCCCCACTAACCCCTCACCCTGTGAGGCCTAACCACCCTCACCCACTACCCACAAGGAGGCCTACCCACATACCCTTGGGGCCAATACCCCCTCCCCCCACCCCCAGTACCCACAATAAAAACAATACACTGGACCACAATAAACATCATTCTATTTATTAAATACATTACCCACCCCCTGTGCCCCCCCATAAATACATGATTTATCATTTTACATACAGGGTTCATACCCCAGGCCCACGCGAGTCCCCGGTGGGCCTGACGGGTCACCTGACAGACCTACAGGGTACCAGCAACTTGTTTCATACAGGTTCTGGAGGCCTGTTGGTGGGTCCCGCCAAGCACCATGGACCACCAGGTGGTCTCTGCGGGTCACCGTGGGCCACAATTGGGTCCCCATGGTAGGCCCGCGGATGTCTGGGAGCCCCGGGTCAGACCCACAAGTGTCTGAGGGCTTCGGGTGGTTCTCAAGCGGATCTGGGGACCCACGGGTGGGCACAATGGGGCACAGATGTGGGACCACCGGTTCTTCCCTGCAGACTACTGGTCTGCAGTGCCCCCACAGATGTGGGGCCACCGTTTCTTCCCCGCAGGTGTCCCCATGGACCCACCAGCCTGGTACCCGTGAGATACCCGAGGATACCGCAGGTGGTCTCCAGAGGTCTCACGCAGAACCAAAAGGAACAAACCCTGAATGTAAAATAAATAAACCTCACCTATACATTCAAAAAACCAATCCCCCCCCCCCCAACACATACAGTACAATAATGTGCCAAATAACTATTATCCAGATATGGATAATAGATTATTTGCCCATTATTAAACACATTAACTAGCATAGTAAAATAAAGAAACTTCTACTGACCTCATCAATAAGAAGCCCCCTCGCCAGCATAGTCCTTGTCGTCCGTTGCCAACAAAATACATAGCCAATACATTGCAATTACATTCAGCTATCAATTAACCCCTTAATCACCTTATCGGATAATAACCGCAAAGGTAATTAAGGGGTTAAGCAACCCTTCACCTATTCATTTGTACAGTGGCATCATCATGCAAAAAAAATTACACAAAAAACACATACATACATACATACATACATCCTGAAAGCAAGTGATGAAAGAGTGTGTATGTGTATGTGTATCAGTGTGAATAAAAATGAATGGAGAGCCCACAGTACACATACACACTCTTTCATCACTTGCTTTCAGGAACCTTTTGACACCTCCAGCCATAAAACACCTCCACACTGGGGGAAGGACCAGCACAGATAACATTCCAATAGACACTGTTTATAGTATAGCTTTTGCTTGCTTCATTCATTGTAACATCGCCGGAAGAAGAGATCAGTGTATCTCGAAAGCTCGCACAAATAAATAAATAAATAAAAGCATTTTGTTAGCCACAGAACGGTATCATCTATTTATTTTTTGATTATTGAAGCTCGGCTAACATGGTACTGATACCTCTACATGTATATATATACACTGATACATCTACATGTATATATATACACACACATGATGAACCAATATACAAATAAATGTTTCAGGGTTAACAAAATATGCTCTCATAAAAATATCACTTCTCCATATCATCCACAGTCAAATACAATCCTATTTCCTAAACAAATCAAATGTCATCTTCCAATGTAAAGCATCAAATGCCAATCAAAAGCCTCAAATGCCACTCAAAACATTGCATTTACATTGTATACATGATGCATACAATCTATGCACCATGCACATGCTGCAAATCAATGTTAACAATACAATATTCCAAAGAAAATACCATTACATCAAAAGAAGTATACTATTTAATCCAAGCAAGTCACCATAAATCAATTTGCATTAATTAATCACATCCCAAAACAATTACAATACCATCCATACCAATTACACAATTAACTATTGCAACCGTTAAAGAGAACAATTTACCATCAGACAAAACAGAAGTACAGCAAAAAATAAAATATACAAAAGCAAGCCTCACCATGACCTAAAGTACAGTATACAAGCCCAAAACTTACATCTATCTAATTCTAAAATACATTACACACACATCTATGCATTGCAGCATAGCCAAAATCATTTTAAATACTGCAAAGCAAGCTTTTCAAACAAAATCATTTCTTACCCTGTATGTATATATCAATCTAGACATACATATATACATACATACAGTGGCAAGAAATGATGTACAAAAAACAAACAAACACATGTACAAAGCAAAAAAAAAAAAACCAAGTTAAATAAAATAAATTTCTTTTGTTCACTTACCATTACTTGACCCACTCACCGACTCCCGTTGAACAGCTTACTCTCGAACCAATCCACGCACAGGAACCCATAAAATAATAAACCATAAAATAATAAACATTAAAATAATAAAACACCACAATCCAGGGGTCTTCTATTTGTAATCCATCTTCATCTGTATTCTTCTTTCTTGTATCTATGGCTCTCCTCCGGGGTCTTCTTACCGTCTGCGGCCACGCCCTGGTCTTCTTCTTCCGGAGGTCCTTCCTCCTCGGCATCTGCCTTCAAAATGAGACGAGATAGGCTTTTAAAGGCCTATGACGTCACATTTTCACCATGGTTCCCACGGCCCTGAATGGGCCGTAAAAACCATGTGCTTTGGCCGAGAAAAAAAAAAAAAGAAAAAAAATGATGACGTAATTTAAAGGCAATGAAAGCACAGCCAATCAGAATGGCTTTGCTTCAATTACCTTTAAGATGACATCATGAAAAGAAACATGGCTGGCCTCACATGGTACAGTAGCCAATCAGAGCGTGGGAACTCCATCCCAACTCTGATTGGCTCTAGTACCATGTGACAGGCTTTCAATGATGTCACATCTGTTCTTCCCCAAGCCTCTGTCACATGGTACTAGAGCCAATCAGAGTTGGGATGGAGTTCCCACGCTCTGATTGGCTACCATACTATGTGAGGCCGGCCATGTTTCTTTTCATGACGTCATCTTAAAGGCAATTGAAGCAAAGCCATTCTGATTGGCTGTGCTTTCATTGCCTTTAAATTACGTCATCATTTTTTTTTTCTCGGCCAAAGCACATTATTTTCACGGCCCAATCAGGGCCGTGGGAACCATGACGAAAATGTGACGTCATAGGCCTTCAAAAGCCTATGTCGTCTCATTTTGAAGGCAGACGCCGAGGAGGAAGGACCTCAGGAAGAAGAAGACCAGGGCGTGGCCGCAGACGGTAAGAAGACCCCGGAGGAGAGCCATAGATACAAGAAAGAAGAATACAGATGAAGATGGATTACAAATAGAAGACCCCTGGATTGTGGTGTTTTATTATTTTAATGTTTATTATTTTATGGTTTATTATTTTATGGGTTCCTGTCCGTGGATTGGTTCGAGAGTAAGCTGTTCAACGGGAGTCGGTGAGTGGGTCAAGCAATGGTAAGTGAACAAAAGAAATGTATTTTATTTAACTTGTTTTTTTTTTTTTGCTTTGTACATGTGTTTGTTTGTTTTTTGTACATCATTTCTTGCCACTGTATGTATGTATATATGTATGTCTAGATTGATATATACATACAGGGTAAGAAATGATTTTGTTTGAAAAGCTTGCTTTGCAGTATTTAAAATGATTGTGGCTATGCTGCTATGCATAGATGTGTGTGTAATGTATTTTAGAATTAGATAGATGTAATTTTTGGGCTTGTATGCTGTACTTTAGGTCATGGTGAGGCTTGCTTTTGTATATTTTATTTTTTGCTGTATTTCTATTTTGTCTGATGGTAAATTGTTCTCTTTAACGGTTGCAATAGTTAATTGTGTAATTGGTATGGATGGTATTGTAATTGTTTTGGGATGTGATTAATTAATGCAAATTGATTTATGGTGACTTGCTTGGATTAAATAGTATACTTCTTTTGATTTAATGGTATTTTCTTTGGAATATTGTATTGTTAACATTGATTTGCAGCATGTACATGGTGCATAGATTGTATGCATCATGTATACAATGTAAATGCAATGTTTTGAGTGGCATTTGAGGCTTTTGATTGGCATTTGATGCTTTACATTGGAAGTTGACATTTGATTTGTTTATGAAATAGGATTGTATTTGACTGTGGATGATATGGAGAAGTGTTATTTTTATTAGAGCATGTTTTTGTTAACCCTGAAACATTTATTTGTATATTGGTTCATCATGTGTATATATATGTGTTTTTTTTTGTTTTAATTTTTGCATGATGAAGCCACTGTACAAATGAATGGGTGAAGGGTAGGTATCGGGCCAGGGTGGCTTAACCCCTTAATTACCTTTGCGGTTATTATCCAATCAGGTGATTAAGGGTTTAATTGATATCTGAATGTAATTGCAATGTATTGGCTTTCTTTATTTTTACTATGCTAGTTAATGTGTTTAATAATGGTCAAATAATCTATTATCCCTATCTGGATAATAGTTATTTGGCACATTATTGTACGGTATGTGTTGGGGTGGGGGGAGGGGGTATTGGCCCCAAGGGTATGTGGGTAGGCCTCCCTTGTGGGTAGTGGGTGAGGGTGGTTAGGCCTCACGGGGTAGGGGGTTAGTGGGGGAGGGTATGTAGGCCTCCCGAGTGGTGGGTGAGGGTGGGTTAACCCCTTAATGACTGTAGCAGTTAATAATCGCTATGGTGATTAAGGGGTTAGGGAACATTATATTGGATGTTTTTATTCTTGTTTCTGTTTTGCAGCAGCGGATGGGACATTAGCAGGATGAAGATGAGGATGGCCTTCATCGTGGCAGCCGGACATGGGTGAGTGCTATATGTATTTAATATATTTATTGTTGTTTATGTATTTTAAATGGACAAATGCACTATTATCCATTTGTGGATAATAGAAATTTTGCCCATTACTATATTGTATGTTGTGTATTGCAATGTTTATTTGGGGCAATTGTCCCCAATAAACATGCTATTATGCCTTAACCCCTTCATTGCCTTAGCGGCTCTCCGCTATGGTAATGAAGCAGCATTGCTCCCGCACAATATTATTAAAAATACATTAAGGCTGCTTAATTACCATAGCAGATAGCCGCTAAGGTAAGGAATGATTGTTTATTTATATGTGTGTTTTACTCATAGTGTAGATGTGCAGAGGTTCTCCGGAGCTGAACTGCTTTGGGTTTAGGTCCGGGGACCCCCTGCTTCCTTAGACACAGGCCCCTTTATGTGGTGCCGGTATCCCTCTGCTTTGTTTACATTCCGCGGTCATGTGATCGGGACATTAAATGCAGAGGGATACCGGCACCTCATAAAGAGGCCTGTGTCTCGGGAAGCAAGGGGTCCCCGGACCTGAAACCAAGGCGGTTCAGGTCCGGAGACCCCCTGCACATGTACACTATGAGTAAAAGTTGTTTAGAAAGAATTTTAATGTGCCGATGTTTGCGCAGAGAGAGTGGCTGATTTTGAGGTTCATTCCTCGTTTTTTTCAAATGTTTTTGGCAGGACTCGCCTTTTTCTTAAAATTGGAAGGAGAGAGGGATTTTACGAAGGATTTCATGATTCACGGGGTGGCGGCAGGTTGGAAGAGAGTAGCTAGATCCAGGGACAAGATTTTGTTGTGTTTATCATGGTGTGTTAAAAGGTTTTTATTATAATAAAACTTTGACCGTTTTTTCTCTCTGAAGAAGTGTTTGGTATGGTTCTTGGAGGAGAGGACTGTCTCGAGTCATGAGTAAGTGATGCTAAGTGTATATACACGGGCGATACTCCAATTTTATACCACAGATTCCCACAGTGTGTTAATTACCAGTGTATAGATATTAAACCCTGCAGCACACAAAGGATTTAGTTTCTACTACCTGATATACCTGGCGTTGCCCGGGATGTAAATCCGTAATAGGTAGTATTATTTATAAATAGGGTAACTATAGGATGACTATTTGTTGGAAAGGTTGAATAATAATGTTGAAAAGAAACATGGAAGAAAATGTAATACGATGTTGTTTAAAAATGGTTTATTGTAAACACACAGTACAATACAGTATACAATATATTTTGGTGACATAAGTGATGTAAAAATGTGAGGTGTGTGTCCCGCTGTGATGTGAGCGGGTGTGAGGCGTTGGCTGGGTGTTCAGTACGGGTGGCGGGTGGTTAGTGAGTGCTGGCTGTGGGTGGGGGTCCCGCTAGGGTGTGTGGCGGCGGGTGTCTGGCGAGTGCGGGCGGCGGCTGGTCAGTGATGTCGGTGCGTAGGGGTGTGAGTGCGGTGGGTGGGTGTGAGGCGGGAGGCACCGGGTGGGTGGTGAGTGGGTGCGGCGGTTAGTCAGTGATGTTGGTGCATAGGGGTGGGAGGCGGCGGGTGTGTGTCAAGTGTGGCGGGTGGGTGAGAGGTGGCAGGTGTCTGTTGAGTGAGGGCGGCGGCTATGGGGCGCAGGGGTGTGAGGCGGCGGGTGGCTGAAAGGCAGAGGCGGGAGGCGGCGGGAGTGCGGGCGGCGGGTGGGTGAAAGGTTGGAGGGTGGCGAGGGGGTGAAAGGCAGAGGCGGGAGTGCGGCGGGTGGGTGAAAGGCAGAGGCGGGAGGGGGGGAAGGCAGGGGCGGGAGGGGGGGGGAAAGGCAGGGGGGAAAGGCAGGGGCGGGAGGGGGGGGAAGGCAGGGGCGGGATGGGGTGGAATGAGGCAGGGGGGCAGGATGGTGGGAGGGGGGGGAAAGGCAGGGGCGGGAGGGGGGGGAAAGGCATGGGCAGGGAGGGGGGGAAGGCAGGGGTGGGGGGGGGAAAGGCAGGGGTGGAAGGGGGGGAAGGCACGGGTGGGAGGGGGGGGTGAGGCACGGGTGGGAGGGGGGGGGAAGGCACGGGTGGGAGGGGGGGGAAAGGCAGGGGGGATGAGTGGGGGAAGGCAGGGGCGGAGAGGGGGGGAAGGCAGGGCAGAGAGGGGGAGGAAGAGGGCAGGACAGGGGGGGGATAGGCGCATGGGGGGCAAGGAAGGGGCAGGGGGGTGAAAGCAGGGGCAGGGGGGGAAGGCAGGGGCAGGGTGAAGAGAAGGCAGGGGAGAGATGGGAAGAGCAGGGGCGGAGGAGGGAAGGCAGGAGCGGGGGGCAAAGGGGGTTGTCACTGTGTGTCAGTGGTCGTCAGGACTGTGTGGTGTCAGTGTGGTCTGTCCCTGTGTGTGTCATTATGTCTGTCCCTGTGTGTGTCATTATGTCTGTCCCTGTGGTGTGTCAGTGTGTCTGTGTGTCTGTCACTGTGTGTGTGTGTCGGGGGGGTCAAAAAACGGGGCTGGGGGGGTCAAAAACAGAGCTGGGGGGCTCAAAAACGGAGCTGGGGGGGATCAAAAACAGCTGGGGGGGGTAAAAAATGGAGCTATGTGGCTGTAGGCACAGGGTGTGAGCTGGGAGGGGAGGCTGTAGGCGCAGGGGGTGTGAGGCGGCGGTTTAGTTACTTACCTGGGCGGGAGGTGGCGGCAGCTGGTGCACATCGTGTGGTAGCCAGTGTTGGAGAGGCAGAGAGAGTGTGTGTGTGTGTGTGTCACTGTTAGACCACACCGGCCAATGAGAGGTGTGCGGAGAACGGGCGGGGCCAAGGGAGCCATCTCATTGGCCTGAGGCGGAGTGACAGGCCAAAGGGTCCAATGTTATTGCCCCTAGACACAGTGACATACAATGTTTTCAAATATAATATAATATAAGATAGATAGATAACTACTCAGCATCATTATATAGTACAGTTTTCAATATCAGCATATTATTAATTTCTCCCATGCACTCCTCCCTCATTCTTTATCTTCCCCTTCTCTCTATAACCCCTCTCTCTCCTGCCACCCTCTATTCCCCCTCTCTCTCCCCACGCTTTTACACACACTTCTCTCCCCCACACTACCTAATAATAATTTTTTGTTCTTGTATAGCGCTGCTAATTTACATAGTCGCTTTACAGAGACATTTGCAGACACAGTCCCTGCCCCATAGAGCTTACAATCTATGTGGGGGGGGAGGGGTTATGCCTGAGGCACAGGGATATAAAGTGACTTACTCACGGTCACAAGGAGCCGACACCGGGAATTGAACCAGGTTCCCCTGCTTCAAACTCAGTGCAGTCAGTGTCTTTACTCACTGAGCCCACTCCTTCTACCTTTTCTTATTCATTCACACACTCTCCCCCTCACACACACTCACTCCCCCCTCTCTCACACACACACCTCACTCCCCCTCTCACATACACACCACACACTCCCCACTCTCACACATTTCTCCCTCTCACATACACTCAAACTCACACTCTCCCCCACTTCCCCCACACTCACACACTCTCCCCTCTCACCCCCCCCTCTCCCCTCACACACTATCCCCTCTCTCCCCTCACACACTTTCCCCTCTCACACACACACAGTCTTCCATCGCACACCTATGTCACAACACTTCCCACCCTTTTACACACTCCCCCCCCTCTCTCGAATACACCTTTTCATACTCATTCACTCACACACCCTCCCCCTCTCCCACACACACTCACTCCCCCACCCCCACACACACACGCACACACTCCCCCTCTCACACATTTTCCTCTCACATACACTCACACTCACACACTCTCCCCTCTTCCCACACTCACACTCTCCCCTCACACACACACTCACATACTCACACTCTCCCCTCACACACACACACACACTCACACACACACTCTTGCCTCTCACACACACCACTCACCCTTCTCACCCTCTCTCAAACACTTCCACCCTTTTACACACTCACCCC